>NW_006399787.1:12991880-13006251 GCF_000299155.1 Elephantulus edwardii
GAATGAAAACCCAAAATCCCTGTAAATGTTCATTAATACTAATAAAATTTAATAATTAAAAAAAATACAAATTTAACTCTTCTGAAGTTCCCAACTGGTAAGTTGGTCAATCACTCAGTTACCAGCCACTCAACAAGAGAACACCAGGCAGAGTCCTCCCACTGAGATTTATAGCCTTAGAAACGCAACTGAAGGATCAACTCAGCAGCAGGGGTCACAATTTTGGATTAAACTAATATTCAGTTTTCATATTGCTGTCACCATGCAAACAGCACTCAACTAAATGATTCTGCTTCAGCTGAAGAGGCAATAATTTCATTTCTTTTTTGTACAGCCTTTTGTCTTCCCCCTCTGGAAAATGGTCTCATGTTTTTACCTGCTCTAATATCTAAGTTATTATATATGGATCATTTATTCTCAAACTCTAAAAGAAAGTTCACAAGTTAAGCACGTCAGTAACATCTATTTTTCTTTTTTGCACAAAGAGCCTGCCTGCAGTTCCATGCTCTTCCCTCTCACTCCCCTTCCCAATCTGGCCTGTTGTTCCTCTAATACAGCTCTAGGGTCACAACTTCCTCTTAGGGACCATTGGGAAATGATTATGACGAGGGAGTTTTTTATTACTGCAGTGCTTCAGAGCCACTAACAATACGGGAGAAATACTATGAATGCTCAATACCCTGTCATGTGAGGGGCAAATGCCATGTAATGAAAAAACTGTCCCTTTCAAAACAAAACCACTCTCTCCTTGCGGAGCACCGTAGATCACCAGCTTGTTCTCATGTCAGGGCTCTTGCTCCCCGGTCTCCTCTTCCGAGAGCTCTTTTTCCACTCTTTATCTGGCCAACTCTTACTGTTACTACAACAGGAAAGACTGTCCAGCATGAATGGAACTTCTTATTAAAAACAGTATAGCTATTCATACTTTTACTTGGCTGTACTTATTATGACTCTGTAAGTTAAACGTTAAATGAGTGTCTTTCAAAATAGGTTTAAAGTTCCAAGAGGGAAGGAGATAATCTGTTCAGTGCTATATTCCCTCTCTCTCACCTCCCAATAAAAACTTCAAACCTGCCGCTGTCAAGTTTACTATGATTCAACATTATTCTTTAGGACAAAGAAGTGCTCCAGAGGGTTTTCAAGGGTATAATATTCCTGGAAGGAATCTACCCCATTTTTCACCCATGGTTGATGGATTCCAATCACAGAACTTCTGGTTAGCATTCAGGTCCTAAACCATTCTACTACCAGGGCTTTTGCTATAAACCCCGTGCTTAGCAAAATACTTGGCACATAGATCCTCAATCAGTATTTGTCCAATGAATAAAATATGAGTTCACACACATTCACAGTCAATCTTTTAATCCATTTCAGATTAACAACAGATTAATAGAAGAACCTTACTTGTAGCAACAGTTTAAATTTTATTTCCTGCTTCCTTTGCTAAGAAGTATAATGATACCTTGCTCTGCTGCCTCCTTATTACAGAACATGGCCTGTCTTGATATCTTTGGGCTCCACACATGAATTTGTCTTTCACCCAATCCTTATCCTACCTTTTAATTTCTTTGTAAGAAAGAAATTTTCTTTTTAAAGTTTCCATTCTTCTTTATTCTTTACATTGTACTAATCGATTCTGTGGAAATTATCGAACAATATCACTAGTCAAACAATATCACTAGCAAAATCCTCCTGAAGATTATCCAGAAAATACTTGAACAATACATTGACAGAGAACTACCAGAAATACAGGTTGGGTTTAGAAGAGTTCGTGACACTAGGAACATTATTGCCAATGTCAGATGGATCTTGGCAGAAAGCAGAGAGTACCAAAAAAATGTCTATCTGTGTTTCAATGACTATGCAAAGGCATTTGACTTTGTGGATCACAGTAAATTGTGGATAACCTTGAGGAAAATGGGAATCTCAGAGCACTGGATCATGCTTATACTAAACCTATATTCGGAACAAGCAGCAGTCCTCAGAACAGAGCAAAAAACACTGGATGGTTCAAAATCAGGAAAGGAGTGTGTCAGGGATGCATCCTTTCCCCCTATCACTTTAATTCATATGCAGAACAGATCATTTGAGAAGCAGGGCTTTATGAGGAGGAGTGTGGCATTATGATTGAAGGAAGACTCATTAACAACCTATTATATGCAGATGATACAACCTTGCTTGCTGACATTGAGGAGGACTTGAAGCAGTTGGTGCAAAAGGTAAAGGACTGTAGAAGAGATTGACATTATTAAGCAATTATAGCTTGCTCGGATCCACAATCAACACTTAGCACCACCAGTCAGGAAATCAAAAGATGGACTGCACTGGGAAAATCTACTGTCATGGACTTCTTTAGAGTGCTGAAGAGCAACGATGTCAGTCTAGTTACAAAGGTGTGCCTAATCCAGGCCATGGTTTTCTCCATTACTTGTTATGCTTCAGAGAGTTAGACAATGACTAAGGATGACAGAGAAGAATAGACACTTTCAAGTTGTGGTGCTGGAGAAGAGTCTTGAACATACCATAGACTGCCAAGAAAAAAATCAGTCTGTCTTGGAGAGGGTGAAACCAAGTCTCTCCTTGGAGGCTAGGATTTTGAAGTTGTGCCCTACTTACTTTGGGCATGTGGCCAGGAGAGATTGGTCCTTGGAGAAGGACATCATGTTCAGAAGGGTGGAAGGACTGCGCAGGAGAGGGAGACGCCAGATGAGTTGGACTGATACAGTAACTGGGGCAATGGGGGTTGGTGTGTTGGGAGTTAGTGAGATTGGCTCAGGACAGGGAAGGGTTTAGAGCTGCTGTACGTAGGGTCACTATACTTTGCAGGCAACTCAACGGCACACAACAACAATAATATTCTATGACAGGTTTGGAAGCAGGAGTGACATACACTTCCTAAATAACATGCCTCTGGAAACTTGATGAACATTGATAAATGACAATAGTTGTAGAGAGGCTTTAGGCCTTTTGCTCATTGGGTTGCTACAAGTCATGCTCAACTCGAAGGCAATCAACAACAATTTTATCCTGAAACTCCTTCTACAAGACAGAATGACACACAGTGACTATACAACGGACTAGAGCATTCATTGATGGGGATGATAGTGCAGGGTAAGGCAGGGTTCAGATCTGCTGTTCACCGGGTTGCTATGAGTCAAAGTCAACTTGGATGGCACTTAACCACAACAGCATTCTATCCCATGGGCTACCAAAACAACAAACGAGTCAGTGCTAGAGAGAGTAGAAGCAAGGTGCTTCCCTGAGGCAAGGATGGTGAAAGTTCACTTCATGTATTTTGGGCCTGCTGTCAGCAATGGCCAGTCTTTGGAAACAGACATGCTAAGGGAAGGGTAGAGGGTCAAAGAAAGTGAGGAAAGACCCTCAACAAGATGGCCTGGCACAACAATGATCCCCACAGGCTGGAGCACGATGGAGATCGTGAGGGTGGTGCAGGACAGAGCAAGGTTCAGAGCTACGACGAGTCTCAGCCAACCCGAGGGCAACTAATATAAACAATACTTAACTCTTTCTGACAATTCTTTTTTTTTTTTTTCTAATTTTATTTTATTTTCTTGTTTGTGTACAGTCAAATCAGATATGACTGGTACAGGAATAAATTATTCCTCCTTTTTCAGCAGAGCATCTGGTGGATTCGAACCATGCACCTCTGGGATTGCAGTGTAGCTTCCCACCACTAGGCCACCAGAGCTCGCCTCTTTCTGACAATTCTTAACTGCTAGCTGTTATGTGCTGTCAAGTCGGAACCAACTCATAGCTGATCCTCCAGCAGGATGTCAGAGGCTGTAAACCACTTGAGAGGATCCTCTTTCTCTGTAGAGCAGCTGGTAGATCTGAACTGTCTGTGGGTTAGCAGCACAACTCCTTACTGACTAGATCACCAGAGCTCCCTAATGCCTAACTCATGTTCTCTTTAGTATTTTCTGGAGTCTCCATAACTATGTCCTTTAATCTCCAATCTCAAGTCAGAATCTCCTTTAGAAATTCTATCTACCTCACGTGCCACTGCGTGAATTCTGACTCATATGCCCCTAAATGACAGAGAAGAATGGTCATAGGGTTTTCCAAACTATAATCTCTCTGACAGCAAAACACCTGGGAGGTTTCTTTCAGGAGAAGCTGTTAGGAGATCTCAAAGTGCCTATTAGTCAGTTATAAACATTAGCACACCTCAACCCAAACTTATTTAAGCTAACTTTGGCCATATTTGATAAGAGATTATAATTGTTAAAGGTTTTTTAATAGCTTTTTTTTTTGTTTCACTATTACAATTACAGTTTTAGTGTGAATTTTTATACTGATTTGTATTTGATGGAAGAAATGCTTAACCTAGGAGCTTGCTACATTGTTAAGATTTCAGATATCTGAATTCTGTTTTTTTAAAAAATTTTATTATTTGTGTGTGTGTGTACCGTCAAATCAGATTTGACTGGTACAGGAGGAGACTGTTCCCCCTTCTCCAGCAAAGCATCTGGTGGATTTGAACTGCTCACCTCTCAGATTGCAGTGCAGCTTCTTGCCACTAGGCCACCAGAGCTCGCTGAATTCTTTAAATAGTTTCATGCATTGAGGGAAGTCCGTGACCAAAGAAAGAAGTTAAAATCATCACTTCCTAGATCATTTTCAAGCCTGTAAGTGACCTTGAACAACTAAAAAATCATAAACTAAAGGTCACCTACCTTGTGCATTATAACTTGTGTTTTTGGATACTCTCCTTTGGGCTTCAGGGTCTCCTTCTGCCATATTCACCAGCCACACCATTGTTGCTGTAGAGAAAGACAAAAGTCCAGGTAAGCACTGGAAGCACAGAAAGATAATACACAGATAGGAGACTATCATCTTTCACATAAATCACCAATCTTCCTAATGATACCTTAAGAATTCTTAACAACTAGAGGTGCACATCAAAATCAAGACAGATAAAAAGTTGTCTTTGGCAGTGCAGATAAGAGACAATTTTGAAACAGAATTTTACCACAGCATTCACATTTCCGTTGTCATAGAAAATTATTCATCACCATATATAATGTCCCAGAAAAGCAGTCGGAAAAAAAAAAACCTCGAAAAGAAAACTATTTCAATCTGTAAGATTCCACTTGGACAGTAACTAGAGCAGGTGAGTTCATAAAGCAGCAGGAATTCACCAAGGAAAAGAATTTATTGACACTACATTTGAAGACTTATCTGGGGCTAAAAGCCTCCACTAATAATAACTCTAAACATACAAAGTTTCCTTCATATTAGATTTCAATTCTAGACTAGTTAACATGCTAAACTCAGTTATGTATAAGAAGTATATAGGGGGGCATTTTCCATGTTCCTTCTACACATGTACATACAAACATATAGATTTACATACATCTTTCTCTGTCTGAGTTAGGAGACAAAGTGAATACTTTAAAATTGCACTGCTTCTATGTAGAAACGAAAACCAGCACAATTCTTTTGGAGGGGAACATCTAGCAAAACTACATGTCTATCTTTTCTTCAAATTATGTTATATTAGTTTGCTTACAAATTTGTATACATTGTGTTTCACATTATTCTTCTTTTTTTTTCCACATTATTCTTCTTCATTCATATTGTGCTTCATACAATCATTCCTATTTATTATGTTTTATAAAATTAATTACAGTTATACTAGTCCACCATAACCCCTTTTTATACATTAGAAATACATTACCTGTATATATAAGTTCACACATTATAAATACATTACTTTTATTACCAGGATTCTCACTTGTAGGAATTTATTCCAATAACACACCAACAATAACACGAAACTACCCCTAAGTGTGTGCTCTCTAGGGTTACAGTAAGAACCAAATGCCAGTGCAGCATGAACCCAATCTGGTCACAGCGAGTAATTTTAAACAAGGCACCTGGATCTATGTTTCCCTGGCTTTTTATGACTATGCTTACATAATTATATCCATGTTTTTATATCTGATTTCTGACACCCATATTGGGCTTTAAAAGTGATTTATGAAAGAAATGTATAGCCAAAGAGGCTAAAAAATTCTGTAATTCTTCAATAGTGCCTTTTCATTTTGAGGTTAAACAAATTCTATCATACAGTATAAATATGATCAAAGTCAACATAATTAATAAGCAACACATTGTTTAACTATATCCAAATCTAAAGAGAGAAAGAAAAAGACAAACTCATTATGCCCAAAGTGTATGGGTCTCTGTAGCCTTCTTTGAAATGAACCCCAAAGCCCAGGTTGTATGTTCCACAAAGGAAGAAGATACCTTCTTCAGTGCTGTATTCCATCATCTTACCTTCAAAAAACTCGAAACTCGAGCTCCCAACTATTTCCGCCTCACTGTTCCATAGGATTTCTGAGACTGTAAATCTGCATGGGACCAGACTGTCTCATTTCCCCCCAACAAAATGGCTGAAGAACTTGAGTTTTAGTTAGCTCAAAACACTCAACTAACTGTGCCACCAGTCCCATTCTGACAATGAAGAGTAGAGGTATCCATTTTTTCCCCTGTATGGAAGTATTAAAACTATAGCTACAAATAATTTTAACATTTAACATTATAACAGAAACTAAGAGTCAGTAAATTTTTTTCTGTAAACATTTTAGACTTTTCCTATAAGCATTTCAGTATACTGGGCCATATGGTAAATATTTCAAGCTTTATGGGCCACATCTGGTAGTGTCTGTACTGTGGTGGTGTTTGTTTTGTTAAAATATTTTCTTTGGCATATGCAATGGGGGGAAAAAACAAAGGTGGGAAAGATCAGAACTTCCAAGCAAAGCAATATTTCTCCAAGTCCACAGTCACCTCCCTTTTTTTTTTACAGATGTTTCTTTTTTTTTAAATTTTTTTTTCATTAATTTTAATGAAAGTTTACAAAGACTTAGGGTTTCCAGTCATTCACTGTTGCACTTTTCTCCCTACCCACCTCTCCCCCTAATTCACTCTTCTTGAAAAGAAAAACTCTTTCATTGTTATGCAATCCCTACCCCCCCAAGTCCACTCCACTATGCAGCCTTTACTCTGGACTTCTGTAATGACAAGAATACCCATTCATATGTCCCTTTTAAACAGTTCTCTCTCTCACCTGTTTCAATGCCATATACATCATTCCTCCCCTCCTTTTCTGTCTTCCCTCAACCATGACGTCAGTCCTGTTTTACAACAGTGGCCCTATGCAGTATTTGTCCTTTTGTAACTGAGATATTTCACTCAGCATAATGGAATAATGTCATCCATTTTGCATAATATTTCATGAGTTCCTTGTTTTTCAATGCTGTATAGTATTCCATTGTGTGAATATACCAGAGCTTCTCTATCCATTCGTTTGTTGATGGGCACTTGAGTTGTTTCCAGCTCTTTGCTATTGTTAACAAAGCCATAATAAACTTGGGTGTGCATATATCTGCTTGGGTGGTGGTTATGGTTTCTTTAGGGTAAATTCCCAGTAGTGGAATTGCTGGGTCAAATGGTATACCTATTTGCAACTTTTTGAGAAAGCACCATACAGCGTTCCATAGTGATTGCACCATTTTACACTCCCACCAACAGTGAATAAGGGTTCCAGTGTCTCCACAACCATGCCAGCATTTGATGTTTGCTGTTCTGGTAAATTTTGCTCTTCTTACTGGGGTCAGATGATGTCTCATGGTTGTTAGTCATCTCCCTGTTTAAGCAATTCTTTAAAAATGTAAAACTCCTTCCTCATAGGCTGTACAAAGAGAGGCCATAGTCAATATTTGGCTAAAGGAAATAGTCTGTGGGCTTCTAACAAAAATTAAAGCATTAAACTAATATAATCTGTTGAGTGAATTATAATTTCTACTATTTCTTAAAAAAAACAACACCCACTTTCCCTTAATTCTTCACACCAAATAGCTTAGATCAATAAGAAAACTATAAAAACTAATACACTTTAGCATCTCCCTTACTTTCCTGACAACAGATCGTAGAAAAATGTTCATAAAAATGTCTTCAATTGTTAGCTTTAAGTTTAATTAAGCTACCAGAGGGGCCGACCTCTGCCAAAGCAGAGTTAGGCAAAGAGTAGGTGTGTGCTGCAAACAGTAGATGTGTGTGTCTGAGACTCTTCTGTAAAATGAATAGCCTCAACTGGGCGGCAGTCTACAAATGCACATAAAGACTGTATTTTTAAAGATTATCTGATAAAGTTGATTGAAAACTTTCCATATTTGTTTTTATATCGAAGCCAATGGATCCCAAGCCATTCTGCCCGATGAGTCCAATTTTGGAAAGCAGTGTTCTACCTACTTGTTGAAATTCTATACATCCTGAAAAGAGTCAATTCAAATGCTGCCTATTCCATGAAGCCTTCCCTGGTTCCCCAACTGACTGATGTCTCTCTTTTGAACTCTCTCTGCACTCTGTGCCTCTTATGAAACTTTGCTTTGGATATTGCATATTTATATACTTATCTTACCTCTGACGTCCAGTCAAATGAACTCTGAGAGAAGGCAAGGCGTATTAATCATATTTTTGTTCTCTATGTTTTTTTATGATTGTTAGGTGCCATCAAGTTGACAATGACTCACTGTGACTCTATGAACAACAAACATGAACTCTGCCCTGTCCAGTGCCAATCGTGGAGTGGAAAGTTGCACTGCCAACCCAAAGGCAGAAGGTTCGAACCTATCAGCTATTTTGCAGGAGAAATATGGGCAATCTCCTCCTGGTTAATTAATAGTCTCTGTAAACCTGCTGGTTGGTCACCTTGACTTGGCTCTGACTTGCTGTCATACAACAACAACAAAAATGCCCTGTATTTACTGAAAGACTAGGAAGAATATAACTCAGAAACAAAAACCATAGCAAACACATACTAAAGAATACATACAACTAACACAATAATTAGGGTGAGATTCATCTGCTATTGACACAATAACTGCAACAATGGGCTTGAACATAGTGGAGAATGTTAAAGATGGTACAGAGTAAGGGTTTCATTTGTTGTTCACAAAGTTGCTATTGGTCAAATTCAATGGCACCTAATAAAAACATATACAGATGTTAACAAATATAACATATACATGTATGTTATTGTTCGCAGGCGACTCATAGCAATCCTATGTACAACAGGCCTAAACCCTGCTCTATCCTGTGCCAATCTTACTGTCTCTGACACACCTATACCCATTACCCCAAGTACAGGTTTTGCATTAGCACTATCCGGGATACCCATTCTTCTCAGAGTCACCCACAGTTTGTTGAGATCCACACAGTAAAACGCCTTTGCATAATCTATGAAACACAGACACATTTCTCTGGTACTCCCTGCTTTCAGGCAAGATTCATTTAACATTAGCTAAAATATCCCTAGTACCACCACCCCTTCTAAAGCCAGTCTGCACTTCTGGCTATATTCTCTGTTGATGCGCTGTTCCAGTCGTTTTTGGATAATCTTGCTTGCATGTGGTATCAATGATATTGTTTGATAATTTCCACACTCTGTTGGGGCACCTTTCTTTGGAATGAGAACAAATATAGTGGTTATCATCCAGATTTCTTGACATAACTTGGTGAGCACATCCAGGGCAGCATCTGTTAGTTGAAACATATCAATTGGTATAACAGCAATTTCTGGGGCCTTATTTTTTGCCAATTCCTTCAAAGCAGCTTGAACTTCTTCCTTCATCACCATAGGCTCTTGCCTATGTTGCTTCATGAAATTCTTGTTTGCCAATTCCTTTCGATGCAGTGACTCTGCATACTCTTTCCCTCTTCTTTTAACACTTTCTGGATCATTTAATATTCTGCCCAAAGCATCCTTAAGTATAGTAACTCGAGGTTTGAATTTGCTCTTCCTTGAGCTTAAGAAATGCTGAGCGAGTTCGGCCCTTTTGATTTTCTGAGTCTAGCTCTTTGCACATTTCATTGTAATATTTTACTTTGTCTTCCCTCAATACCTTTTGAAATCTTCTGTTCAGCTCTTTAATATCTTGAATTCTTCCCTCTGCTTTGGCTTCTCGGCGCTCTAGTGTAATATTCAGAGTCTCTTCTGATATCCATTTTGGTCTTTTCTTCCTCTTCTGTCTTCATAAGGACCTTTTTTTATTTGCAACTTTTTGAGAAAGTGCCCTACTGACTTCCAGAGTGGTTGCACCATTTTACACTCCCACCAACGGTGAATAACGGTTGCAGTTTTCCACAACCTCGTTAGCATTTGTTGTTTGCTGTTGTTAAATTGTGTTATTCTTATTGGGATGAGATGGTATCTCATAGTTGTTTTGATTTGCATCTCTCTTAGAGTGAAGAGATTTTGAACATTTCTTCATATTTTTGTTTGCTATCTAAATGTCTTATTTCGTGAAGTGTCCGTTTATATCCTGTGTGCATTTTGCAATTAGGTTGTTTACCTTTATCTTGTTGTGGTGACAAGATTTAAAATGGGAATATTGATTCTCCAAGCTCTGGTGGCAGAGTACAAAGCATGTCAGGCTGCCAACCAAAAGCTAAGTGTTTCAAATCTACCAGCTGCTCTACATGAGAAAGATGTGGGTAAAGCCTCAGAACCTTCCTGGAGAGTCACTACTACTCAGACTTGACTGATAGCAGCTGGTTTAATCTCTAAATTTCTTCTCTTTCCATCCACCCCGGAAACTATTTTTTTTTTTTAATTTTTTTATTATTTTGTGTGCGTGTACCGTCAAATCAGATCTGACTGGTACAGGAGGATATTGCGCCTCCTTCTCCGGCAGAGCATCTGGTGGATTCGAACCACGTTCCTCTGGGATTGCAGTGCAGCTTCTTGCCACTAGGCCACCAGAGCTCCCCCCCACCCCGGAAACTATTAAACAAATGTCAAGTCTGATTCAACATCATTCTGACATACTTACAGGAGTAAATAAGAGCTGGAAAGAGGGTTTCATTTCTTTCCTGAGCAGTTTCAACCAGCATACGAAGTGGACCTTTTGGACACAAAACAGCCACCAAATCTAAAAAGAGAGAAAATAGAGAAGATATCTGTTAAAATGGACTAACACGTAAAAGGGACCCCTGGCGTTGCACTGTCAACCCAAAGGCACACAGTTTTGTGTTTTTTTTTTTCCTATAATTATATTTTATTAATTTTCATAAACATTTACAGAGATTTTGGGCTTCCACTCATTCATTGTTGCACTATTCTCTCTACCCTCCTCCCAGTTTGTTCTTGTCCAAATGCCACAGTGCTTGTCAAAGCCAGTTCTGATTAATCTTCTTTGTCAGTGTGTCCTTTGCCATTCCCTATCACTCCTCCCTGAGAGAGACTTCACCCTGAGTCATAAGGAAAAGGGGACGGCGTATTCTCTTAGCTACTTCCTGCTGAAAAGGGACGCTGTGGGTTTCAGGGTGAAGATCTTCTCTCATTACTCTAAAGGGCCCCTTTGGTAGTAGGAAACACATAGACTATTATGGAGATTGATTTTGGAATTCAGATGCACTCTTATTGATTGTGCTTGGCTGTACATGTACATATCCTTCAAGATGTATCATGGGGGTGTTGCAACCTAGAAGACACAAATTTGACTAACAAGTTATAAGTACATGAGTCCAAAAATTATGGAAAAGTAAAAGAAAAGATTCTTTCATTGTTTTACAAACACTCCCCCAGGTCCCCTCCACCATGCAGCCCTCGCTCTAGTCTCCTGTGATGACAGAAATACCCAGTTACATCTCTCCACCACCTGCGCCATGGGAGAAAGATGGACAATTTCCTTCCATGTGATTTACTGGTTCTGAAAATCTGCTAGATTTTCAGCTAGAGTGTCTGCTATGAGTTTGTTTCAACTCAAGAATACATAACAACAACAAACATGTAAACAAGTATTAGGGAATTAGGGAAGAATTAACCAAAGGAAAAAATTTAAAAAAAAATCTTTTTTGAGACACAAAAGAAGTATAGTAAACTTAAAAATATGCAAAACTACATAATAATGTAAGATTTCTAGAAATTTCATTTTTAGTGTGACTGTTATGTGCTTAGTTTTTGTAATGTATCAGCTGTGGATTCTAGAAATAAGTCTCACTATTCTGAAGGAAAAAGGAAGAGATAACAAAAATAGTACTGTGCCAGAGCAGTGGACAGGTTACAAGCAGCAGAAATGGGAACAAGGTAATTTCCAAATAATGAGAACTAAGAGCTACAAACAGCAACTTGAGTAATTTAATAGAGTGGATTTTTTTTTCCTTTACTAGTTTATTTACAAAATTCAAATACAAATTTGAATAAATTCTTTTCATTTCCCTTACAGTCCCACCCATCAAATAAAATCATACAATCTGATGATTAATCCGCCCTCCCCCCTGCACATCCACATCCCTCTGCTTTCACCCTCTCCCATCCCTTTTGGATCCTTTTAGACATTCTACAATAATGGTTTTATACAATATTTATCCTTGTGGGACTGAGTTAGTTCATTCAGCATAATGCTCTCCAGTCCCTCCCAAGTTAAATAATAATTTACAAAATCATTGCTCCTGCATACTGCATAGTATTCTACTGTGTGAATGTACCATAATTTCTCAATCCATTCGTTTGTGGTTGGACATCTGGGCTGTTTCCATGTTCTTACAATGATGTTTAACAAGCTCTCCAAGATTCGAAGATGAGAAGAAGAGCGAAGCCCCTATCTCTTTTTAAAAAATGGTGCGCATAATCTACATTTTGCTACAATTTTTTTAAAAAGTAAAAGCACATGTATTTCAAGAATACAAATAGGAAGCTGAAGCTGCAAGAACCTGAGTTATTTCCGAACATCACAGAAAAAAGAGATAGACTTTGACTCCAAGTCTATGGCTCCCTCCAGGAATCCACCATTAAGTTCAAATGGGAATCGTAAAAAAACATTTTTTTAAGATATTTTTCATTTGGGGTCTAGTCTATTTGGTGTTCACTGTGCTTCTTGAATGTGGATTTCCCTATTAATTTTCTGAAAGTTTCTATGAAATAAAAGCTACATTTAACTTACATACTGACTGGTTATAGGTTGTGGATGCCATATTTTCCTTAAGAAAAGGAAAACACAACAAAGTGAGGCATTTCTGTGACTGACAATGCCAATTAGGGTTTTTACCATATACTGAAATCACAGCCAAGATGAGCCAGGCAGTCCATTCAGGGAGGTACTTGATGAACACCAGGGCCATGAGGGCACTGATCATAATGAGATATGCCTGCTGGAGTCGAAGCGGTCCTTTCCAGTGGATGGAAATCATCCCCACTACACCGAAGTTCCAGATCAGGAGTGCAACAGTAATATAGTCCATGGCAACATTGTAGGTTTTAAACACTTCCCTGAAAAAAATGAAGGATTTTAAGAGATGTATATAAAACAACATTTACCAAAGCATTTGGAACTATGGGTTTCATAAATTATATATTCATATTCCATTTTCATATTTTTATTATAGTCAGAATCAACTATGCTAATGTTTAGTCAATACTTTTCTTCATATTAATTCACTTTTATACTTAAGTAAAACAGGACATTTTTTAACATTCATGTAAATGGGAAGCCTGTATTATATCCCATTAACTGTAAAAATAAGTATATTATGATTTAAAAATGAAAAGGAAACCATACATCTATTTCTCACTCAAAATCAGACTATACTTGGGAAAACTCTAGTTTAAAATATTTGAAACAGAAAAAAGGTAAGGATACACCAATTTTTTTTTAATAGGATTTTTGTTTTTAAAATTTTTTTAATTTTATTTTATTATTTGTGTGTGTGTGTACCGTCAAATCAGCTCTGACTGGTACAGGAGGAGATTGTCCCTCCTTCCTCAGCAGAGCATCTGGTGGATTCAAACCGTGCACCTCTGGGATTGCAGTACAGCTTCTTGCCACTAAGCCACTAGAGCTCCCCCAATGTTTTTATAATTATGACACAAATAGGGTTATTTTTAGGTGATGGTAGTTAATACAATCACAAACAGCCTTGACACATTGTTGCCTAAAAAAAAACAGAAGATCCTGTTTCACTGTAAAATGACAGTGTGTGAGAAGGGAGAACAAAAAATTGGTAAATTAATTCGTGAAAGGATGGATGATAGTATTGGTTTCGTTGGTGAAATTAGAATGTAAATTTTGATAATTTTTACCTTTGTTTTTTATACACCTACGTACCTGAATTTTTACAACCAAAATTTAACTCTTTTCTCATAAAGAACTTTTTAATTAAAAAAAAACCAAAGAAACCCTATCATCTAAAAAGAAAATTATTACAACTGAAAACATGTCCTGAAGACTAGAGCGAGGGCTACATGGTGGAGGGAACCTGGGGGAGGGTATGTAAAACAATGAAAGAATCTGTTCTTTTACTTTTCCATAATTTTTGACTCATGTACTTATAACTTGTTAGT
>NW_006399787.1:13006683-13024528 GCF_000299155.1 Elephantulus edwardii
AAAGACGAACTTGGAGAACAGTTACAAAAATTATACTATGTTTTCCAGTTTGTGATTGTTAAAAACTTTCATAATAAAAATTTTTAAGTGCTTTGTATTTATTATCATAAAAAAAAAAAAGAAAACATGTCCTGAGTAAGTGAGGAGAAATATAAAGTATCACCAAATACAGAGGAGACTGGGTTATGGAGACTATCCAGAAAGATGAGCCCTCTTGCCCTTCAAGTCCCAAAAGAAGGTAAGCATTAAAGCTTATGGACTATCCCTAAGCATCAAATCACCATACACTCCATACTGAAGATGCAATCCATTTTGAAGGCTGCATTTCTTGATTTTCTGCAACAAGTGCTTCAAGTACTCCTCACTTTTAGCAAGCAAGGTTGTATTGCGTGCATAACGCGGGTAATTGATAAGTCTCCCTCCCTTGATGAGTCTTTTTTTTAAAAAAAAATTGTTTTTTAATTTTTTATTATTTTGTGTGCATGTACCGTTAAATCAGATGTGACTGGTACAGGAGGAGATTTTCCCCTCCTTCCCCAGCAGAGCATCTGGTGGATTCAAACTGTGAACCTCTAGGATTGCAGTGCAGGGTTCTTGCCAATAGGCCACCAGAGCTCCCTGATAAGTCCTTTTTTAAAAGACACAAACAATGACTTTATATATGGACCTCACCTGATGGGTTGCATAGGAATCAGACTGACTACATCTGTGGAAGAAATCACTGGAGAAGCTCAATATTGGTAGTCAAAACTAGGCCAGGGGAGGACTGTGAGTCAGAACATCAATTATTCATATGCAAGTTCAAATTAAAGCTGAAGAAAATAAAAAGAAGTCCATGAGAACCAAGATATGATCTTGAAACTATTCCATCTGAATTTCAAAACTGTAGATCTGAGGCTGGTTTGAATCCACTAGATGCTACGCTGGAGAAGGAGAAGCAATCTTTCTGTACCAGTCGGATCCGATTTGAAGGTACACAACAAGATAAAACAAAAGAACAGATCTGAGGCATTGCATTGAACATCAAAGATCAAAGACTGGATGAGTTGTGCAATGATAATCAAAAGGTCATTACAAATACAGAGAAGAAAGAAAGAACTGAAATGGATGTGAGAAGAGAGTCTAAAAATTGTACTAGTGTATCAAGAAGTCAAAACAAAGGAGGGGGCAATCTCCTCTTGTACCAGTCAGATCTGGTTTGACGGTACACGTAAAAATAATAAAAATAAAAAAAAGAAGAAGAAGGCAAAACAAAGGGAAAGCATGCTGAAGTAAAAGTTGAACAGAAGATTTCAAAGGGCAGCTTGAGAAGACAAGCAAAACAGTGTAATGGAATGTATAGAGCTGGAATTAGCGCATAAAAAGGGAAAAACTACTGAAAACCAAATTTAAGCCTGTAGTTGCAATACTGAAAGATGCTATGGGCAATATATTGATGATCCACAAAGCATCAAAAGCTGTACCAAAAAGAACTGACTGACACCGAAAAATTTCAGGAAGTACCATATGAGAAGGAGCCCATGGTAATGAAGAAGGAAGTGGAAGCTGCATTGAAGGCACTGGCAAAAAAAAAAAGACACAATGCCCCAGGAATTGATGTGATATCAATTGATTTGTTTTAATTAATAAATGCAGCCCTGGATGCACTCACCAGTCTATGCTAGGAATTCTGACGGACATATACCTGGTCAACGGATTGGAAGAGGTCCTTGTCTCAAGAAAGGTGATACAACAGAATGTGGAAAACTATAAAAGAATATTACTAATATCACATGCAAAGAAAATGCTGCTGAAGATCATTTTAAAATGGCTAGAACAGTAAATAGGGAACTACCAGAAGTTCAAGCAGGATTCAGGAGATGCTGTGGCATCAGGGATATCACTGCTGATGTCAAATGGATCCTAGCTAAAAGTAAAAGATACCAAAAGAATGTCTATTTGTTCTTTATTGACTATGCAAAGGCATTTTGACTGTGTGGATCATAACAAGTTACGGCAAACATTGAGAAGGGGAATCCCAGAGCACTTGATTGTGCTCATGTGAAACCTGTATCTAGACCAGGGAACTTGTATGCGAACAGAGCAAGAGAACACTATACGGATGGCACTATGGTGAGTGAAATATCTCAGTAACAAAAGGACAAATATTGCATAATATACCACTGTTATAAAATAGAACTGACAAGGGGAGTTGAGAGGAGAACAGGAAAACGATGGATAGATAATGAACACTGCATTGGAACAGATGAGGGAAAGAATGGTCCAAAAGGAAAATATCATTAGGTATTGTAAGTATGACAACAATCTGGAACAACAGGTGCTTTGCAAAGTGGACTGGGTGGGAGAGGGGGTAGGGAGGAGGGAAGAAAATGTGCAATAATGAATAAATTTTTAAAGTTTATGGACTATCTACACATTTATATTGAGCATTTCAATATCTGAACTGATAATACTCATTAAGTTTTCCTCTTCAACTCTGTCCCATAGTTCCCTTGTCTAAGGAAACTACTATTATTAACTGCATCCGTATCTTCTAGAGATAGTCTAGAAAAATAAAGAGAGAGATATTATATGTATTTACAGAGATCTCTGGAGGCCTGGTGGTTAAAAAATTGCAGTGCCAACACAAAGGCATGTGGTTCAATTTCATCATCTCATTCTCAAGAGAAAGATGGATAATCTCCTTTTGTGCAATTTACAGTCTATGAAAATCTGCTGTTGGGTCAGCTCTGAGTCCATTTGGACTTGATGGTATATAACAACAACAACAACATTATAAATATAATTATATATTTACTATACTCTATTGGTATATACAATTAAACAGTAAACTGCTAAGTAAAAGGCTGACAGTTCAAATTCACCCAGCAGAATTGAGGCCTGGCAAGCTGCTCGAGTCAAGATCATAGCCTAGAAAACCTTATGGGGCAGTTTCACTTTGTAACATGCAGGCTGAATGATCTGAAATTACTTGATAGCATCTAATAGCCAGGTTTTTGTTCCCTTAACAATAGTCAGAGAACTTTCCATTATCAGTGTTACTTCAGAGCTATCTCATTCTTTTTAATTAAGGAATTATATATTCATAGACATTTAACTTGATTCTCTTCTTTTGATTAAAATAATGCTGCAATGATTATCCCTTTAAATCTGCAGGCTCTGGAAATAAACACTTAAAAGTATTGTTGTTGATGTTGATTGCCGTTGAGTTGATGGCCACTCATATGCACAAAAACCCTGAAGTCTTCTATAACTATCGCTGTTCAAGTTCATAGAGTTTCCACAAGCATGAAGTTTAGGAAGTGGATGCCACTCCTGCTTTGATACCTGTCTTAAACTGTCTTAAAAAATTAGTATGCAAATTGAGTTATGATTGAAAACTTAATTTTTTTTTAAAACTTAAATTTTGACTTTTAACTTAAGTTACTCATACTCTTATTAAAAGTGAGTGTTTTTACTTCCTCACTCTTATCAAGTTAAGACAGGTATTAAAAAGCTAGTTAATATTTGTAAACTGATGGATTATAACTAGCAATTACTTTATGAGGATTAAAATTCTAGAATTCGTTCAGTTCTACTTATTATAATTGAATTCAAGATTACAATATTATCTTAAATAACAAGTATGGTCTATATTAGATTACAATATTGTCTTAAATAACAAGTATGGTCTATATTTGGAAACAATACAACTTAAGAGTAATTTATCAACAAAGTATAATGTGACAATTACAGGTCAAGTTAATTTCTCAGACAAGGATCTTTAATATCAAGACTTACCCCAAATAAATGAATGAAAAAAAGAATAGCAACAGTAGGGATGAAATAATAAGCCAGCCATGGATAACCTAGGAAAAAAAAGAAAAGAGTATTGTATAATTAACAGATCCACAAAAGTAAAAAAATTTTCCACAGTATCCAGGAGCCTCAATCTAGAAGTATATAGTACTGACCTACCACTACCAGGTTGTCTAATCAGGAAGGTGCTGGAAAGGGAAAGAGAAAATATAAAATTATATTAGATATTTATATATTTATATCCAGAAAGCTGGGCTGTATAAGAATTGTGGCACTGGGACTGAAGGAAGATTCATCAACAATTGGCGTTACGCTGATGACACAACCCAGCTTGCCGAAACTGAGTATCTCACTACTGGGCCAACTGGCAGCATCAGGATGGATGGTGAAGAGATTGAGATTGTTCACAGTTTTAGTTTGCTTGACTCCACAGTCAACACTCTTGGCACTGGTAGCCAGGAAATTAAAAGACGTATTGCGATGGGAAAGTCTGCTGTTAGAGCCCTCTCTAAAGTACTGAAGAGCAATGATGTCACTCTGGAGACTAAGGTGTGCCTGATACAGGCCATGGTCTTTGCAATCACTTGCTATGCATCAGAAAGTTGGACAATGACTAGGGATGATAGAAGGAGAATTGATGCCTTTGAGCTGTGGTGTTGGAGAAGAGTATTGAATATACCATAAACTGCTAAGACTACGAACACATAGGGCTGCTCCTTGGAGGCAAGAATTCTGAAGTTTCATTTGACATACTTCGGATATGTTGCAAAGAGGGACCAATCCTTGGAGAGGGAAGTCATGCTTGGGAGGGTGGAGGGACAGCACAGGAGAGGAAGGACCTCTATGAGGAGGACTGATTCAGTGACTGGGGTAGTCAGGGTAGGTATGCTGGAGACAGTGAGATTGACAAAGAATAGGCTCGCTATGAGTTGCAGGCGAGCTGATGGCACATAACAACAACTCTAATCCGTGGCCCTTGGGTAAGTTCTTAACTGTTTTTGGTCAAACATTCTTGTAGGTTGTATAACCCTGGTGTGTCCACCTGCCGTACAGAGGCAACTTGTGGTTGCGGTGAAGCTGAACGCTGTGCCACCGATTTGTCAAATGCGATAATGGTTACCCATGGTGGACAGCGTTTGGTGGGACGCCCCAGTTAAAACAAGCTTGGAAGCAGGAGTGGCATCCAGTTCCATAATAGCTTGCCTCTAGAAGCCCTATGAACCTGGTGAAAGGATGAAAGTCACACAAGGGTCAAGGACTTTGGTTCACAGGGTCGCTATGAGTCACCTACAATGTGACAGCACTTAACAACAATAACAATATGTGTGTGTGTCTGTGTGTCTGTGTGTGTAGGGGTGCGCGCGCGCGTGTGTATGAATACATATTCTCCCTACGTGGCTAGTAGAATCTTTGAGATTATGATCCTTATATAACCTTCAAGCCTTAATGTGAACCTGTTGTCAAGGTCTACTTTCAGCCAAACAAAAAGGAGGACTAAAAAGAGAGTAAGAACACTGGGGAAGTGTGTACTCCTCAGTGCAATCAACCCCGTGAGACCTGCATCTGTCCAATAACAGAGCTCAGAGGCAGGAAGGGGCAGAACAAAGAGGACAAATGCAAACGAGGAACCCACAGGAGAGGGGGAAGAATGCTGTTACATTGTGGGGATCACAAACAATGCCATGAAATAAAAGGCATATAAATTGCTGAATGGAAAACAAATTTGTTCCTGAAACATTCACTCAAACTACAATTTAAAAGAAAAAAATTTATTACAAAAATAGTCTATCTGTAATGTTATGTTTTTCAAACAGCAGGACTGAGGGGGAAAAGTGGCTTTGGTATCAAGGCATACTTGAATGAACACTTTGTATTCATAACATAGAACAGAAAACACAACAGAACATGGGTCCCCATTCCTTTGTAAATTTGTAAAATTTTTCTGCACTCCTCTGGACTTGAGTGGGAAGACTGGAGGAATCTCCACATCTTGATGATGAGGGACTGCTGGCAAGAGGAACCGGCAAGCCACTATAACCCATGGGGTACAAGGCATACAGCACTGGTTCTGAAATCCTCATCTTCTGATAGAAACAGGTGCTATAAACAAGGAATTATGAAAAATGCTGGATACCTCAAATGTTTTGATGATTTAATTATTTTTCTATTATTAAACTATAAGCTATCCACCACAACAAGATAAAGGTAAACAACCCGACTGAAAAATGGGCACAGGATATGAACACTTCACCAAAGAAGACATTCAGATGGCAAACAAACACATGGAGAAATGTTCAAAATCCCCAGTTCTGAGAGAGATACAAATCAAAACAACTATAAGATACCATTTTATCCCAGTAAGAATAGCAAAATTCAACAGAGAAGCAAATAACAAATGCTGGAAAAGTTGTGAAGAAACTGGAACCCTTATTCACTGTTGGTGGAAGTGTAAAATGGCGCAACCACTCTGGAAGGCAATAGGGCGCTTTCTCAAAAATTTGCAAATAGAGATACCATTTGACTCAGCAGTTCCACTACTGAGAATACACCATAAAGAAACCAGAACTGTCATCCAAGCAGATATATGCACACCCATGTTTAATGGTGTGTTTTTCACAATAGTGAAGAGATGGAAACAACCCAAGTGCCCATCAACAAACAAATGGATAGCGAAGCTGTGGTATATTCACACAATGGAATATATGCAGCACTGAAAAATAAGGAACTTATGAAATATTCTAAAAAATGGATGACCCTGGAGGACATAATGCTGACTGAAATATCTCAGTCACAAAAGAACAAATACTACATAATGCCAATGTTATAAAACAAGACGGATACTGGGGTGGGAGGAAACTTAAGAGTGGATAAATAATGGACACTGCATTGAAACAAATGGGAGAAAGAACTGCTTAAAAGGAATATATGATTAGGTATTATTGGAATGACAACAGTCCAGAATAAGAATTGTATAGTAAAGTGGACTGGGATGGGGTGGGAAATTGCATAACAATGACATTTTTCCCCCCCAAGAGAAAAGCCAACTGGGGGTGGTGGGGTAGGCAGGGAGGAAAATGTGCAACAATGAATGAATGGAAATTCAAGTTCTCTAGAAACTCTCATTAAACTATCAATTAAAAAATAAAGAAAAAGAGAAGGGGAAAAAAACCCACCAAAAAACCTGTAAGCTATCAATTTCTTGTCACAGAACTCGTATGGTTTTAAATGATCTTAGACACTTCAAAAAAATCTTAGAAGAATGTCTATACATCATTAAGGAGGATGTTAAGCTTATCAATAAAAGAAACAGAATCAATCTTGTTTTAGCAACCCTCTCACAAGATTCATTTTTAATGGTAATTTTATATGTTGAGTATATATTTTGGGGAGAATTTACCTCCTTCAATACAAATTTGTACTTCCGTCAGTCCATGTCAATCAATATTGTTCTCCATCACCATGATTCAAATATATCAATTTTTCTTTTGGTCTTCATCATCCATTGTCTAGATTATACACGCAAAGTTAAGTGACCAAAAACATCATGATTATAAGTCAGGCATACCTCAGTCTACAAGATGATATCCTTAGTTTTGAATAATTTAAAGAAAGGTTTGGGGGCAGAAAATGTGGCCACTCTGTAACATCTATAAATTCTTGACTGCTGCTTCAATGGGCACGGATGTAGACTCAGAAAAATTAAATCCTTGACAACTTCAATCTTTTATCCACTTATCATAATGCTGCTTTTTGGTCCAGCTTGAGGTATTTAATTTTCTTAATGTTGAGGGGTAATCTATAATGAAGGCTTTAACATTTTTTTTTTTTTTTACTTTCATCAGTAAGTGCTTTAAGTCCTCTTAGGCTTCAGCAAGCCATCATGACATTTGAGTATCCCAGTTTGTTAACAAGACTTCCTCTAATCCTGATTCAACATCCTCCTTCACACAGACTATTTTCTTGGCTTAATTTTTCAGTATGCAGGTTAAATAACTACACTGCAAGGCCAAAACACTGACTGTACAACTTTCTTGACTTAAAACAATGCAGTATCCTCTTCTGTTTAATCTCATAAATTGCTTTATGTAGTTTCCACATAAGAACAAGTAAATGTTCCTGAATTTTCATTGTTCGCAATGTAATCTATAATTCATTATGATTCACACAGTTGAATTCCTTTGGAGAGTCAATAAAACAATAACTCTGGTAGTCTCTTGTTTCATTCAAGAACCACCTGACATCAGCCATGATAATCGTTATTCTACATTCTCTTCTGAACTCAGCTTGAATATCTGGCAGTTCCTTGTGGATGTTTTTGGTTTTTGTTTTTTTTTTATGGTGAGAAAAATGTATATTTAGAATTAACCCGCTGGACTCAGTTTAGATGATCCCAATTTTGTTGACAACACTGTGGATGTATTTCAACAGCCAATTTTTTCCCCTTAAATATTCCTACACACACTTTCCTTCATTGAAATTATGTTTCATAAACTCACGCCCACTTTGTTTCATGAAATTAATCACCACTGGACTATGCTACTATTACCCGGTCTTTTCAGGTCACTTCTGGATCTTTCCTATTTCCTTCACTCCCCCCATCCCCCACCAAATTGTGCAACCCTGTGATTTTGCCCTATCCATCCTCACCCCTTTGCTCCCAAGCTACAGCCACTTTTAAATTACTTTCACCAAAATTTTACTTGCATGTTATACTAGAGATATTGTTCAATAATTTCTGCATTCTTTCTTTGGAAAAGGCACAAATATTGATGTCTTCATATATGTTCAGGCCAGTAGCTGTCTTTCAAGTTTCTTGGCATAGATGTGTTGATTTGCTGAAATAGTTCAACCAGTATTTCATCAATTCCTAGAGTCTTTCTTCCCCCATCCAAAAAAAAAACCCCAAAAAAACCTTCAGTGTATCTTGGACTTCTTCCTTCTATATTCTTTTATCATATAGTATCTTCTGATAATTCTTTTAGGTACAGTTACTCTATGTATCCCTTCAATTTTCTTTTGATGCTTCTTAAGTCATTCATTAGGGAAATCTGCTGTTAGGGACCTCTCCAAAGTGCTAAATAACCACAATATCAGTGTAGCAACTGGTGTGCCTGATCCAGACTGTGAAATTCCCAATTACTTTCTAAGAATCAGAGAGCTGGACAATGACTAAGGATGACAGAAGAAGAATCGATGCCTTTGAGTTGGGGTTCTGGAGAAGAGTATTTAACTACCATGGACTGCAAAGAAAACACAGGTCTGTCTTGGAGAGGGTGAAACCAAGCTGCTCCTTGGAGGCAAGGCTTTTGAAGCTCTGTCTACACGGTTTGGGGACATGGCCAGGAGGGGCTAATCCTTGGAGAAGGACATCATTCATACTTAGAAGGGCGGAGGGACAGCACAGGATAAGACGACTCCAGATAAGATGGATTGCGGGATAGTGATGGTAGGTGTGTCGGAGATGATGAGACTGGCTCAGGATAGGACAGTACTCAGAGCTATTACACACAAGGTTGCTGAAGAGTCGCAGGCAACTCGATGGCACCTAACAAGTCATTCAACATCTTCCTCATAGAAGACTTCTTATTGCAACACAGAGCTTGACTTTTTTTTCTTTGAGAAATGTTGATTTCGTGCTTCCCTTGGGTCTTTTAACTTCAGGTCATTTAACAATATTATTTTGTCTTCTCAAGTTGCCTTTGGACATCTTCTTTTCAGCTCTTTAATGCCATCATTTCTTCCTCTAGACATAGCTCTAGTTCAAGAGCAAGTTCTAGAGACTCTTCTGACATCCAATTTGGTCTTTTCTTTTTTCCAATGACTTCCCTCCCATCCATGTATCTTTTCTGGTCTTTAGACATTAGTGTTCAATGTTTGAAATCTGTTCCTAAGAGTAGACTTGTTTAATATTCTTCAGCTTCAACATGAACGTGCTTATGTGCAACTTACCTGTTTTAGGTCTATTTTGCAATCAGTGATACGCACTGTTCTTCTGACTGATGACACCGAGCTTCCCCATCATCAATTTCCACAGATATTGACTTGGTTCCTTTGTATTCGATCAAGTAATGCTCATGTGTATAGCTGCTATTTTTGTTGCTGCAAAAGGTATCTGGACTGAGTAAGTCACTGGTCTTGCAAAATCTCTTTTGTTATTTCTATCACCAAGGCCATATTTTCCAACTGACCTAATTTAATTTGACCATTCTAATCGCCAGTAATTATCAATGTGTTCAGATCAATTTCAGGGTACAAAAGTGGATAATAATCTTCCACCACTTCATTTTTGGTGGCAGTGTGTGAAATTGAGTAACAATCACATTAACTGGCCTTCCAGGTAGGCTGATGGATATTATCCGATTACAGTATTGCACTTTAGGGTAGATCTTGAAAAGTTCTTTTTCACAATGATTGTGACACCACTCTGCTTCATTTGTCATTTCCAAAATAGTAGGTTATCAAAAAGGTCAATACCAGTCCATTTCAGCTCATTAATACCTAGGATGTTGATCTTTATGCATTCCATTTCCTTTTTGACAGTCTCCAATTTCCATGATTCACACAGTCCATGTTCTGATTTTAAACAAATGTTTGTAGTCATAAGAGAAGAAGAGCCACAAGATGAATTCACATGGTGATTTAACAATAGGCTCAAGTGAGTCAGATATGTTAAGGATGGCGCAGGATAGGGCAAGATTCAGATCCACTGTTCAGAGGGTCACTATGAGTCACAAATGACTCAAAGGTATTTGACTACATCATAACATTTAGAAAATATAAAAAAAATCTAAAAGAATGACACGCAATGCTTTTCCTTTCAGATGTTTTTCATGTAGTGCAGGCATGTACCAAACATTTTTTAACATAATTAGAATCAAGTCACACACTGTTTCATTGTCTTCTATCTAAAATTCAATTGTAAAAATTATATATTCTCAAAAAAATCCCAGATATATCCTCATGCCACCAATTAGTTTTTTAAAATATGATCCTCACAATAAAAAATTCACAAAATACAGCATCACATAGATGTTATGCAGATCTTTAGGGTATCATGCTAAACAAATAAGGTTGGTCACAGAGTACTTTTTAAAAAATTTATTAATTTTAATGAAAGTTTACAAAGACTTAGGGTTTCCAGTCATTCATTATTGCACTTTTCTCCCTGCCCACCACCTCCCCCTTAATTCACTCTTCTCCTTGAAAAGAAAAACTCTTTCATTGTTATGCAATCCCTCCCCCCCAAGTCCACTCCACTATGCAGCCTTCACTCTGGACTTCTGTAATAACAAGAATACCCATTCATATGTCCCTTTTAAACAGTTCTCTCCCTCATCTGTTTCAATGTAATACATTTCATTCCTCCCCTCCTTTTCTGTCTTCCCTCGACCTTGATGTCAGTACCATTTTACAACAGTGGCCCTATGTAGTATTTGTCCTTTTGTGACTGAGATATTTCATTCAACATAATGTCCTCCAGGACCACCCATTTTGTATAATATTTCATGAGTTCCTTGTTTTTCAATGCTGCATAGTATCCCATTGTGTGAATATACCAGAGCTTCTCTATCCATTTGTTTGTTGATGGGCACTTGGGTTGTTTCCAGCTGATTGCTATTGCTAAAAAAGCCGCAATAAACATGGGTGTGCACACAGAGTACTCTTATGGTATAAGCCTACTATTATAAAATGTTAAAGAAAGGTTAACAGAGATTGAATCTTCCTTGGCTGTTACAGAAGAGAGATGAGAGTTTCTGTTCCCATAAAGAGATAGGTTGTTGTGTTCCGCAGAGTCATAACTGACCCACAGCTGAACCTCCAGCAGGATTTCAGAGGCAGTTAATTAAGGGTATGAGAGGAGACTGCCCATCCTTCTCCTAGAGAGCAGGTGGTGAGGTCTCAAACCGTGTGCCTTTGGGATGGCAGTGCAGCTTCTTGTCATTACACCACCAGAACTCCCTAAAGATACATACACACTAAAAAATTCTATCAGACAATTCTACTCCATTCTATGCTCAAATGGACAACAATGAGTTTTGGATTTTTGTTGTTCTATTTACTACATAATTTCCCTAAGCGCACTGATCATTTGCCTAACAGGATGTTCACAACTTTATGATTTTTAAGTAGTCTGTATTGTAAAATATTAATTCCCTGCCTATGATAATAGTTAAGTATTTTTCCTATTTAAGGTAATTTATCTTATCATTTCCTGAATTATTGAGTGAATTCAAAACCTCTTTTGCCAATTAGCATGTAACAGTCTACTCTTTTTCCCCAAAAAGAGAGTAAAACTTTTTAATCTTGCGAAAATTCTTAGTGCAGCTTCTCTGTGCTAAAGGTTCTGAAAATAAAGGGCCACCACTTAAAGGGATCAGCTAATTATCTTCTTAGGCCAAAAATTACACCACTTCAGAAAGTTGTGGAGTTAGACCTATAATAAACAATATGCAAAAGTTAATGACCTTTTTCGTTTCTACCTTCTTAGGTCAGTTTGTCATTTAATTTTTTACTTTTTGTAGACTTACAAAGCAACCACAGACATGACAAAACCCCAGGTCTTATTTCCAAACTTGTATAGCAAGTTTCTGAACTTTAGGTTCAAGAACACTTTTTAATTTCTACCAGGAATCAAAATAAACAACTTGTTTTTATAGCACTGAGTATGCTTGCTAGGACTTAAACGTCAAAATCAAAGATCAACTGTCATCCTGGCTTGAATATGAACTTTTTTCAGGCCATCTAAAATAAAGCAAACCTAACAGGTGTATAAAGTAACCAGATGAACACTGTGGCACAAACATATTTCTGTGCAAATTTATCAAGAAAAGTTCTGTAAGCACATTCCGGTCTGTCTCTCCCACTGAATCTAACTATAGAGCTTGGACAGAACACACGAAACAGTGAGGTAAGGCCTCTGAAAGTAAATACAGGCAAATGAGTCAGGGAAGAAAAGATTTACACCTTATCACCAAATCTGCAGTGAGTGTATAATGAATGGCTTTATCCCTGCTCTCTTCTTTAGCCTGACCTTAACACAACTAGAAACCCAGAATAGGCAGGTAAAATAATGAGAGTTCTCTGAGAAACTCCCTTGCTCTAGCTTGGGAGCTATGTTAGGGTCTCCTAACATTCAGCAGAGAATATCAGAAAGATATTTACTGTGTTTTAATGATGACAAAAAAGGTATTTGACTATGTGAATCATATCCAATTATGAAGAAGAATGAGGATTCTAGAAAATTTAATTGTGTTCATGTGAAATCAAGAAAGGTGTGTGTCAGGGTTGTATTACTTTTCTAAACCTATTATATCTGTATGCTGAGCAAATAATTTGAAAAACTGGCCTATATGAAGAATATAGCATCAGAATTGGAGGAGGCTCATCAATATCCTATTTTAAGCAGATGACACAACCCTGCTTATAGTAAATGAGGAAAATGTAAAGCACTTAATGAAAACCAAACACTATAATTTTTAGTATGGATTTTATATCAACATCAAGAAAGCAAAAATCCTCACCACTGGAACAACAGGCAACATCATAAAAAATGGAGTAAAGACAGAAGCTGTCAACTGTTTCATTTTATTGGGATCCACAATCAATACTTACAGTAGTAGCAGTCCAGAAATAAAAAGCTGTGTTGGGAAAATCTGCTGACAAGGACAGCTTAAAGACTAAGGAACATCTGATCCAAGTCATGGTATTTTCAATTATTTCTTATGTTTGTGGAAGCTGAGCAATGAATAAAGAAGCCTGAAGAACAATCAATGCCTCTGAACTGTGGTATTATTGATTAACAGTTCTGATTGTCATATGAACACCAAAAGAACAAACAAGGCGGTCTTGGAGAAGTGTAAACAGAACACTTAGAGACAAG
This sequence comes from Elephantulus edwardii, assembly GCF_000299155.1. Taxonomy (NCBI): domain Eukaryota; kingdom Metazoa; phylum Chordata; class Mammalia; order Macroscelidea; family Macroscelididae; genus Elephantulus; species Elephantulus edwardii. The sequence goes on from NW_006399787.1 coordinate 13,020,362, forward strand.
GATGAGGAAACTTTATTTCACGTACTTTGGGTATGTTTTCAAGGAAGATCAGTTCTGAGGAAAAGACATCACATTGAGAAGAACAGTGAATCATCAATAAAGAAAGAAATTGACACAATGATTGAAACAATGGACTTGAACAAGGCCGAAATCATGAAGATGGTGCAGGATACAGCAAGATATCAACCTTTTCTTCATAGGGTCCCCATGAACTGTAGTTCATGTGACAGCACCTATCAATACTTCTTGTTGCTGGGTGCTGCTGAACTGAATATGACTTGTGGCAACCCTATGAACAACATCTGTCCCATCCTGCACCATCCTTATCAACTTTGACACATTTCAGTCCACTGCCCAGACCATCTCCTTGAGGGTCTAGCTCTCCTTTGCTGACATTGCACCTGTCCAAACATGATGTCCCTTTACAAGAAATTGTCTTTTGACTCGAAGTGACCCTTCATTCAATTTCTGGGGATGTAAGCGCTTCCATAAGGAAGTAGAGAGCCTCATCTTTCTCTTATGGAGCAGCTGGTGTATATAAACCATCTATCTTTCATTTAGTAGCCCAACACATGATGTGCCATTTCCACCAGGGCCTGGAATTTCCATTTTCTTCTTTCTTTTCTCTGTTCTCTCAAGCCCAGCCTCTCTAATTAGAAGAGCTATAATCCTTAAAAAGTGAAAGGAATCCAATAGCCATTGCTTTCTTTCTGTCTCTATCCTCCTGTTATTTGGTCCTTGCCACAGCTCTTCATCCACAAAACTAAGAGCAAGGCCTACTTCATAGAGTTGGTAATAAAGAGTAAATGAAAACAAGGCATATAAGATGCTTAGAATATCGTCTGTTGCAATGGATGTACTAAATAAGTGGTCAATTACTCTTTTTTAAAATTTTCTACTAGTTTATTTATAAATTTTTAATACAAATTTGAACAAATTCTTTCAATTTCCCCTACCCCTCAACCGATCAAATTGTACAACCCAATGATTAATCCCCTCTCTCCCATGCACATCCACATCTCTCTGCTTCCAGCCTCTCTCACTCCTCCTGGATCCTTATACTCATTCTACAATAATGGTTTTATACAATATTCATCCTTGTGGGACTGAATTAGTTCACTCGGCATAATGCTTTCCAGTCCCTCCCAAGTTAGGTAATAAATGACAAAATCATGGCTTTGTGTGCTGCATAGTATTCCACTGTGTGAATGAACCATAATTTCTCAATCCATTTGTGTGGTTAGACATTTGGGCTGTTTCCATGTTACTGTGATAATGAATAATGCTGCTGTGAACATTGGTGTACAAATCTCAGTTTGTGTGTGAGCTCTCATATTCTCAGGGTATATTCCAAGTAGTGGAATAGCTGGGTCATACGGAATTTCTATGTTCAGTTTTTTGAGGAAGTGCCCTTATTGTTAACATTGCCAACAAAAAAACTGGAGATGCTGGTGTAAGGTGTATATTTAAGGACCATAAACTACGAGGAAAAGATGATGGGACAGTAGCCCAGTGAAGTAACAGCTTTTGTGGAGAGATTGGATAAAGGAGAAAAATATGCACTTTCACAATAATGCTACAATAAACAGAACTATCATCCTTCTGTTTGTTGTCCCATTAATGTTCATGGAGAAATAACGTGGCAATGTCACAAGCTACAACGTGATCAATTCAGGAAGTAAATCTGGATCTGTCTGGCCACAAACTGTATTCTCTACACATCAGTGTTTAAGATTGGAAAAATGCATGCATGTTTAAAAGCAAAGAAAAGAGGAGGAGGTTTGGAGATACTGCTATTCCTTTTATGGAAAAACAAAGAAATTCCTTTCTCTAAGGTACTGAGAAATAGAACTCTGGTTAACAAATCTGAGTTGAGTCCAGAGCTTCTCAAATTCAATTACAGAGACATTTTGGAAAGAAAAAGAAAGAAATCTGGAAAAAAAATTGTAGAAAGGAAAAAGTAATAATCCACTCCTTCAGTAAAAATGTCTAAAAAAGAAACAGAAGAATAGAACAGTGTGTAATTTAGATAAAAGTTACAAAGGAGTCTAATAAAGTAGAGGAATGGCGCTGTCAGGTAAACACAAGATACATGAGGAAAAGGACAAAGAAAACCAATTAAGGCATGAGCGGAGAGTGCGCTTCAGCATGGGTTTACACCACTGGCTTTTGGCTTTCTGAGTGGTAAAGCTTATTGTCATCAGGCACATCTTTCACCTTCAGCGTTTTCCTATGTTGAGTAATGTCAGACTACTGCTTGTCATCACTTAAATCAGTGCCTCTACCCACACAAGGGTTCAACAAATAGCAAAGTTAAATGCCATGATAGTTTGTGAGTTCTGTAAAGCTATCTAATCTTATCAGTAATCAACTGAATGCAAATTAAGACACTGGCTTCATCTATAAAAAATGAGTATGGATTTAAAATATTTTCAATGCTGGTGAAGACAGGACAAGAAAAACATTCTCAGTTATTACTAGTATTAAGTGCTAATTTCAACCTTCAAAGGTATTCAGAGAGAACTTTGAATACCAAGAATTAAAAATACACTGATCATTTGCCCCAGGAAGTCTATGTCTAGAATTTTACCCTAAAGAAATCATTTTAAAGATTAAAAAAGCTCTAGGCATAAAGACATTCATTGTTTTTTTATAATAATGAAAAACTGGAAACAACTGTGCAACATTAGGGGAAGTGCATTACAATGCACCCATTGAACGAATTATACAGTCACAAGAATGATTTTCTAGGAATTAAACATGGAAAAATACTTGTGCCAAAATAAAAGTTAAGAAAGAACCCAGTATGATTATATTACAGTTCCATGACTTAAAATAATTTACAATTTTTCTGGAGCAAAAGCCGAACGTGCAGAGCCTCAGTGCAATGACGGAGATTCAGGAGTGACTCATTCAGCTAGGGAGTGATCTAAAGAGAAGAGACTGGGAGTTGAGATGAGTCCAGTCTTTCCTACACAATCTACCCTGTGCCCAATTTTCAAGAAAAGATTGCTGTTACTGTCAGAGAGACAGCTACAGAGTAGGCAGCTTTCAGTTTAGAGATGGAAATGTGGCCAAACACCACTCCAGCATCTCAAGGTTGATTTTTTGTTCTGTGCTCAAACACTGAAAATCTAAATTTGTTTAGCTACACCTCATTTTATATGAAGGAGCTCTAATGACCGACTGATAAAGAATTGTGCTGCCAACCTAAAGATATGTTAGTTCAAATCCTGAGAGTCTCACAGAGAAAGATGGGCAATTTTCTCCTGTGTGATTTACTGTGAAAATCTGCTGGCAGGGTCCGCTAGCAGTTGGTTCCTACTTGACTACATATTAACAGCAACAATATTTTGACAGTTTAAGCCACTGACATTGTGATATGAAAACTGAAGTTTTTCCATTTATTGTCATTTGATATTTCCAAAATGTTCCACCAAAATGGGGTTTGGGGAGAGAGACACTAATGCAGCACTGAAAAACAAGAAACTCATGAAATATTATACAAAATGGATGACAGTAGAGGACATTATGCTAAATGAATTACCTTAGTAAAAAAACACACAAATATTGCATAATGTCACTGTCATACAACAGGACCGACATCAGGGTTGGGGGAAAACTAAGGAAAAAGGGGATAAATAATGTACACAGCACTGAAACAGATGAGAGAAAGAACTGCCTAAAAGGAATATATGATTAGGTATTACTTGTATGACAACCATCCAGAATAAGAACTGCATCGTAAAGTGGATTATGGTGGGGGTGGGAATTGTACAATAATCAAAGAATTTTTTTTTTCCAAAGAGAAAAGCAAACTGGGAGGGATAGGAAGAAAAATATGCAACAATGAATGAATGGAAATCCAAGTTCTCTGTAAACTTTCATTAAAATATCAATTTTTTTTTTAAAAGAATATACCTACAACCAGGAGAACATAAAATAGATGAATGGAATCTTCTAAGAATCAAATCCCTATGCACATCCAAAAACTTCTCCACCAGGGTAAAAAGGGAAGCCACAAACTGGGAACAAATATTTGGTAATGACATGTCAGATAAGGGACTTATATCCAGAATTTATAAAATACTTGAGCACAACAAGATAAAGGTAAATAATCCAAAAGAAAAATGGGAACAGGATATGAACAGACACTTCACCAAAGAA
>NW_006399787.1:13025006-13053170 GCF_000299155.1 Elephantulus edwardii
GACTCTGGAGGACATTATGCTGAGTGAAGTATCTCAGTCAAAAAAGAACAAATACTGCATGGTACCACTGTTGTAAAACAGGACTGACCTTGGGGTTGAGGAGAGACTGAGAAAGACGGATATACTGTATACTGCATTGAAACATATGAAGGAGAAAACTGTTTAAAAGGGATATGTGATCAGGTATTTTTGTCATGACAGAAGTCTAGAGCGAAGGCTACATGGTGGAGTGGAACTAGGAGAGGGTTTGTAAAACAATGAAAAAATTTTTCTTTTACTTTTCCAAGAGGGTAGTGTACTAGGGGGAAGGTTTGGGAGGGGAGAAAAGTACAACAATGAATGAATGGAAATCCAAAGTCTCTGCAAATTTTTACTGAAATTAATAATAAATTTAAATAAAACGACAAAATAAAAAAAAAAAACAAAACAAAAAACCCCCCAACAAAATTTACTCATCCATACTTTATTTGTGATATCATGATATACCTTTTCCCATGCTTTTAATTTTAATCTACTTGGGTGTTGTGTGTTTTGTTAGAGTGGGATTGTCTTTTTATCTCATCTGATTTTTTAAAATGTTTTATTGGTTTGCATCTAATCATTCATATACATTGTATTTCATTCATGTATACTGTGTTTTCTAAACTCTTTCATTTACTTCGTGTTTCACTGACATGCATTTTGGGTTTTTTAATGTTTTATTTTGATTGTGATTTTAATGAAAGACTTTTTGTTGTTTTTTTGGTTTAGTTTTTTTTTAAAATTTTATTATTTTTGTGTGTGTGTGTACCGTCAAATCAGATCTGACTGGTACAGGAGGAGATTGTCCCTCCTTCCCCGGCAGAGCATCTGGTGGATTCGAACCGTTCGCCTCTGGGATTGTAGTTGCAGCTCCTTGCCACTAGGCCACCAGAGCTCCCAAGACTTTTTGTTTTATACTACCATTCCTATATCTCATTTGATTTTTGTTGGAGTAGCAAGACCATTTAAATTTAATGTGGTTTTCAGTATGGATAATAGGTTTAAGTGTATGATCTTTCTATAATTCTTTCTTTTACTGTTTTAGTCATTGACTTTGGGTTCATATCACATGTATTTAACTTGTGTTACATCACTTCACATTCACTGTCTTATAATAGTGTACTTCTATTTCTCTCTCAGTTTTGTTGGATTGTTGTCATATATTCTATGTTTATATATGTAATATATCCCACACTATATTTTTATATTCTTTGGTTTAAACAAATATCTTTTGATTAGATTTAAAGAATAAGGAAAAAAATCTTATGTCTTCATCTAATGTACTTATTCACAGTACTCTCCATTGCTTTGTATAAATCTATATTTCCAAGTGATACCTTCTTCCTTCTGAATAATTCCCTTTAATATGTTTTATAAAGGATGGACTAATAAAAAAAAAGAATATAAAACCTTACTATTTATTAATCCAAGGAAGTTACTTGTGATGGGAAAAGACAATAACAGAATGAAACCAGGGTAACGAGAGCTGTGTCTCACGCTCACCTTATAGCACCTGTATTTGTACAGAACCACCAGGAGGATGGTCATGACGACAATGACACTGATCATGATGGTGGCATTCAGAATCGAGTGGAGGGCTCTTTGACCCACAGTCTCGGTGTCTTCTGTGAATGGTGTATAAATTCTAGAAGAAAACAAAACACAATCACAGACAAGGGTTATTGGCTACCTTAGACTACTTGCAACACCAGAGTTTTAACCTGCTTCAACTAACACTTCTTTCTGTTTGTTTTATAGTATAGAGGAGCAGCGGCCCCCTTTTCTGACCTTGCCTTGTGCCGATCCACCTCAACTAACACTTAAGTCACTTTCAAAATTATAATAAAAAAAAAAAATTATAATCAAGAATTTTCTACATAAGAAAATGTTTGTTGTTGTTATGCTCCGTCAAGTCTCTTGCGACTCATAGTGACCCTATGTACAGCCCTAAACCCTGCTTTGTCCTGTGCCACTCGCACTGTCTCCAATACACCCAGCCCAATTACCTCAGTCACTGAATCAATCCACCTCATAGAAGGTCTTCCCTGGCTGCACTGTCCCTCCACCCTCCCAAGCATGATGTCCCTCTCCAAGGACCAGTCCCTCCTTATAACATGCCCAAAGTATGTCAGACGAAGCCTCAGAATCCTAGCCTCCAAGGAGTCGCCCAGTTTAACCCTCTCCAGGATCAATCTGTTGTTTTCTTAGTAGTCCATGGTACACTCAATACTCTTTTCCAGCACCACAACTCAGAGGCATCAATTCTCCTTTTTTCCTCCCTAGTCATTGTCCAACTCTCTGACGCATAACAAGTGATTGTAAAGGCCATGGCCTGTATCAGATGCACCTTAGTCTCCAGAGACACTATTGCTCTTCAGTACTTTGGAGAGGTCCCTAACAGCAGACTTTCCCATTGCAATACGTCTTTTAATTTCCTGGCTCCTGGTGTTGACTGTGGAACCAAGCAAACTAAAGCTGTGAACAATCTCAATCTCTTCACCACCCATCCTGATGCTGCCAATTGGTCCAGTGGTCTTTGCCTTGACATTTGAGTCTCAATCCATATTGAAGGCTGCAATCCTTGACCCTCTGTAGTTATACTAAAAAATAACTGCTTCAAAAACAATCTCTAGAAATATTGAGAACAGACTTCACGTGAGTCAGACACTAGCTCCATCTAGTGGATGCTTTATGTTAAATAATTACCTTGCCAAACGCTGTTTCTCTGCAGCTTATCAGTGACTTTATCAAGAGCCAGATTCTTCTACATAAACTACCTAGTCTTTAAATGGTTGCAGAGGAGGCAATAGTGCTTCTAATTATCTTCTTTCATTTACAAGGTGACTGTGACTAGTGTTGTACTGATATAACATCACATAACTATCTTTGTTTCTTGTTTATATAAGAACACTTGTAGTCTAGGTGTCATTGGTCTCAGCTAAAATAATTCCATTAAAAAAATATTTTATTGTGTCTTCAATGTACATAAGTTTACATGTTGTTGTTTACTGCCATTGAGCCAAGGACGACTCATAGCAACCCGATGAACCAAAGGCTTAAAGCCTTTCTATAACTACCATCGTTTCTCCGACTTCACCGAGTTTCTAGAGGCATGTGGTTTAGGAAGTAGATGCCACTCTTGCTTCCAAATCTATCTTAAACTGGGAGCTCCACCAAACACTGTCCACCATGGGAGTTATTACGGCATTTGACCCCCCAATGACACAAGGTTCAGCATCACAACAAGCCCAGATTACCTCAGTGCAGAAAACTGACTGAGTAGTGTTGCACAACTTATGTCCCACCAAAATAAAATAACACTAGACCCTCGGATCCAATCGACTTTTAAACAAAAGGGATATATACATATATATACACCCCTCCCCAAGTTTTAAGTTTACATGGCATGTCATAACAATTTTTATACAAACTGTTCTGTGACATTCATTACAATTTTTATAATATGCCAGCATTCTCATTCTGGCTGTTTGTGTCCACTGATACAGCTTCCCTGTCCCTCTTTTGTCTTTTCCCTGTTGCCTCTGTATTTGGTATCAAATAGATGATTCCTCAAGGACAATATTATTGATTAATAAGCCAATCTATTATTTGGCTAAAGGTGATCTCCAGGAACAACTTCAATTCCAATTTCAAAGGGTATTTTAGTTTCAGAATTTCTCTACTTTGTCAGTTCCATGTATTTTATAGGACTCTGAATTCTGTACTACATTTTTCCTCCATTCTACAAAGGACCTACTACTGTGTCCCTCGTTAAAATATTCATTGTGGGAGCAAGCACCAACTAGTTCTTACGCTAGAAGAGATCGTGGTTTAGATGGACTGAACTAGTTTCTGCTCTGAGTCTTTGGTTTTCTTTTATTATCTTCTGCTCTAAGAGAGAAGAGACCAGCAACTATATCTTAAAATGGCCGCTTGCAAGCCTTTAAGACCTCAGATACTACTTACCTACTCTAAATAGGACACAGAGCATCATCATTATGAACCTTGTCATGCCAACTGACTGATTTGTCCCATGAGACTAGATTATGTTCCCAAGCTTAAGACATCAATTCTCAATTCCTCACAATTAGGTGAGTCCATGAATCTAAGTACAAATCAACTGAGATATAAGAAGAGGTATTGTGAGGAATTTCTAGGAAAGAAATGAATTTTGCTGAGGTGTGTCCTGTGTCTTTTCATCAACTCTTGCCCCCTTTTCTGGTCTTGGAATAAAGGTTGGGTTCCAGCAGTCATACTTGACCTTAAAATGATACGTAAGACAGAAACCAAAGAGTCATTTATGATTTGACACTGTTCTACCAATCCAGATTAACTACCTTCTCTTTAGGAAAGATATAAATTACATGAGTAACATTTAAATTAGCCATTTTTATTTTCTGTAATAGACATCAGGAACCCATTGTTTAAAGGGAAAATATAGGTAATATATAAATGAATGAGCATGATCATGTTCCAATAAAGCTTTATTTATAAAAACAATTGGTAGGCCAGGCTTGTTGATTTCTGTTCTGTAATCAAACCAAACATGACTTCAGGCTACTGTCTCTAATACTTGTTCTTCATTTACTGGTTTGGCCTATACGCTACAAGGTTTAAATCTTGGCTTTCAGAACACCACATAGTTTTTTGGACATTAAGCTAGGGGCAGAATTAAGAGTAAAATTCTAAATTTAAACGAAAACACTGTTCTCATAGACGTCAGTGAATCTAAACTGCCCTTAAGAGTCCACAGAGTGGCAGCATGCATTAATTTATTCTTCCTTTAAGGATATACTGAATATTTATGATGTGCCTGCCCTGATGAGAAAGTACTCTCCTGTAGCTTATAGTCTGCAAGGAAAATTAGGAATTAAATAACACAAATAAGTTTACTGTTTGCAAATTGGGATACGTGAAAAAGAGCAGGTTGCTATGACAAAGAATACCAGGAAGGATTCATTCTATTTGGAGGATAAGGCAAATTAATTATCTATGAGGACTTAATATTTAATCCAAAATGGGTAAGGGAAGTAATTTACCTAGCAAAATTTCACAAGGAAAGCCCATTCTAGGCAATGGTCTCAGCAACACTGAAGTAGTAAAGATCTCCACTCCATGCTTTATTTACTCAATTCCCAATAAATTTAGGTCTGCCTAGTGATATTTCCCAGGAAAAGTAACTCTGCATCTTTGGTTTTCTCCCCTAATGCATCAAGTAATAAATGATCCCTCACTCTCTTAACTGCTTCTGACCATCAGAGAAGCCAGATCCTTGGGTCCTCAAGCCCTTTAATGCAGAATCTTTCAATGTGATGATGGCATATTATGAAGGAAAGGTATGTTAGCTCTGAGAATAATAAAACAAAATGTTCATACATACAGCTGCCCATCCTTGCGAGTATAAAAGCTGACAGATTTGATGGTAGCCACAACCACCACCATGCAGAGAGTCACTGGAACGAAGAGCATGATGACATGTTTGGCGCCGTATTTCAATGTCAGCTCTTCATCGTCTTCTTCATCTTGCTCCACCACCTGCCGCGTGTGACCCTGGGGCTGTCCATTTGATATCGGCTCTGGGTTGCCATGCCGCCGCCTCTCACTGTGCTCATGACGCTGCCGTTCTCTGGTGTCATTCTAGAAACAAAAAAACCTCTTTCAACATGCCAGGCTCTCTTAAAAATAAAAATATTCTATGTCAAAAGCAGAAACATGTAACAATTAGACCTGGGATTAAATCCAGGTCCGTCATTACCCGAGTTCTAAGAACTTGAGACAAGGGGGAAATCAACTTTCAGAAGTGTAAAGCTGAAATGTCCAGAATGCTACTTCATTCTGTGATGCATCAGTGTCCTCCCCCGACTTGGCCTTGGCTTACCTCCTCTTTCCCTTCCAGTCTCAAGCTGATACAATCCTACTCCTCTTGGGAGGTCTGGCTTAAAGACTAACTTTTGCACGATTTCTGCACGGGCTAGCTCAGTAATCATACTTTTAAAAAATTCATCACGTATTTCCTATCCATGATTTCTGATAGGCAAGGAACTGTTTTATCTTCAACATTAATAACACTTTAAAATTCTCATAATGAAGTACTAGAGATCTCTCTGTATTATTTCTTAGAATTACAGATGATTTACAACTACCTAAAAAGAAATTTCAGTTAAAAAAATTGCTTGTAAGCCTACAAACAATCCCAGTGGCCAGCCTGATCCTTCTCCCTTAGTGTCTAGCACAGAATAAGAGTGAAAAACCAAGAGTAAGAGTGGTAACTTACTGAACGAAGAAATCTGAACCTTTCTTCGCTACTACTTTCCTCAGCTTCATAGTGCAGAAACCATTTCACTACCTTTATCTTTACCTTCACTTCACCTTTTTTCTATTATGCAAGTTGTCTCTTCTCCTATTATAATAAGTTCAGGAACACTGGTATTCCTATTATGAATCAACATGATGAGCGTGAGTTAGGTTTAGATTGTGATTGTTTTTGTGTGCCATTGAGTCGCCTGCAACTTATAGCGACCCTAAGTACAACAGGCCCAAACCCTCCTCTATCCCTTGCCAATCTTACTGTCTCTGACACACCTAACCCCATTACCCCAGTCAATGAATAAATCGATCTCATCAAGGGTCTTCTTTTCCTGTGCTGTCCCTCCACCCTCCCAAGCATGACATCCCTCTCCAAGGACTGATCCCTCCTTGCAACATGTCCAAAGTATGTCAGATGGAGCTTCAGAACCCTTGCCTCCAAGGAGCAGCATGGCTTCACCCTCCCCAGGACAAACCTATTTGTTCTCCTAGCAGTCCATGGTATAGTCAATACTCTTCTCCAACACCACAGCTCAAAGGTATCAACTCTCCTTCTATCATTCCTGGTCCTTGTCCACCTCTCTGATCCATAGCAAGTAATGGCAAAGACCATGGCCTGTATCAGGCACATCTTAGTATCCAGAATGACACTGTTGCTCTTCAGTAGTTTGGAGAGGTCTCTGACAGCAGACTTTCCCAATACAATCCATCTTTTAATTTCCTGTCTGCTGGTGCTAAGAGTGTTGATTGTACAGCCAAGCAAACTAAAGCTATTTACAATCTCACTCTCTTCACCCATCCATCATGACACTGCCAATTGGCCCGGTTGTGAGAATCTTGGTTTTCTTGATGCTGAGCTTCAATCCATATTGAAAGCTGCAGTCCTTGACATTCTGCAGCAAGCACTTCAGGTCCTCCTCAGTTACGGCAAGCAGGGTTGTGTCATCTGCCTACATAGCCTCCTGCTCTTTACTTGAAGTAAATATCAGAAAAATTCATTGCTGTTGAGTTGGAACCAAGTCACAGCTGATTCTCCAGGAGGTTTTCCAAGGCTACAAACTACAAGGGAGACTGTTCATCTTTCTCCCATAGAGTGGATGGTGGATGTGAATCACCAGAATGATTAGCCGCCTTTGGTTTTCAGTACAACTCCCTAGAAACTATTCCCTCTGTAGTAACCAGGAGATGAAAGTAGATTGACAGTAACTGCTGATAGTAAGATATCATTAACTTGACTTATTAGGAAAATCTCTGAGAATACTCCACTCCTGTCCCTCTTTTTTACTACAGGGCATAACTACTACTTTGAGCATTACTACTATTAATTATGTGTGTTTTACATTTCATTCTCACAGTCACCACATTAGCATCCTATGACAAGAGCGAAAACAGTCACAGCTAGTAATAAGTATGGCATTCTGGTGGTCTGATGGGTAGGGAGTTGTGCTGCCAACCTAAAGGCAAGCACTTTGTATCCATCAGCTGTTCTGTCAGTAGTTAACAAGGATGCAAAAGGAGAGGAGAGAAAAAAAACAGTTAAAATGGTGGAGAGAAAGACAATGAAAAAAAAATAAACAAATGACAAAAAGAATAAAGAATGGAGTATGAATGGGCTTCAAACAATAAAAATTAATGGAAAGTAAGAGGCTTCCTGTAAAGACAGCAGGAACAGACGTAAGAGAAAGAGAAGAGTAAGATCTATTCAGAAAACTAGGGAACATTCCTGAGGTATCTCGAGAATCAGTTGTGAAGAATTTTGTATCTTATGCCAAGGTTTTTAGACTTTAATTTGCAGGCAGTAGAGAATAATAAAAACTGCTGAACTGGAGGAAGTCACATACATAGACTATGTCTCATTTTTAAGACATCTGAAAGAATGGTGATGAAAAATAAGAAATGCATGAGAAAGATATTTGAGAAGTGGAAATGACAGAACTTTGTGGCAATGAGATGAGAGTGGTCAAGAAAGAGTCAAGGATGACTCTGATGTTTCTACCACCAGAAATAAAAAGATGGTGGTAGAACGAAATAGGCAACACCAGAAGAGGAACAGGCTGGAGGAGAGGAGAGATGCTTTATGTTTGGGAGATGAGCAAATCTGAAGTTTCAGCATCCAGAGTCTGTAACACATTTCAAACTTGGAAGAAAGAAAAAGTCACTAGTTCATATATCTATGGAAATGAATGAAATTTCAAGGACAAAGCACTGATTGGACACAGGAACAGTCTGAACTTGTTAGTCATTTATGTAGACAATTATAGAAAAATATGGAGATAACCTAAGGGTAACTGTGGAAAAAAACCCCTACACATAATGAACAGATAATGGGAGACAAAAGAGATTATGAGAACGATGGGGGATGGAGGAGAGAAAAACCAAATCAAACCAATAACTATTACATTTTTTGGATGTTGAAGGAGGAACAAATTCATCAACAGTAAGAAAAGATAAGCACTGAGACTGAATTTGGCAATGACAAGGTTCTTATAAAAGCATAATGATGAAGATCAGATCATAAATGATAATGGACTGGGAATGAATGGAAATTAAGACAGGAGAAGCAATGATTCTTTGAAGGAGTCTATTTGAGAAAATGATTATGTGACAATAGGGAAGTAAGCTTCGAAAGGCTATTTTAGAGCTGAGACTGGAATATACTTGTTAGATCAAGGAATGGCGTTGACTGTCAGAGAAGAGGCTGGAGAAACAAAGGAAATAGTGCTGGTGTTTGGGGATAAAAAAGGAAACAGCTCTTTTTTCGTTTCATAAAGGTGATGACTGGGTGTTTATTCTTTTGTATGACATCTGCCTTCCTTACGCCTTGTTATGATATCAGCACAATACCTGTCTAACATGCTAACATGGGGGAAAAAATTAAGAGGGAAACAAAAGAAGAGAAGCTGGCCTTGGAAAGGCTTCACGGCTCCCCCTTCCTCAGTCTGGAAGAAAGAAGTAACTCTCTGACCTAAAAAGAAAATTATAAAGATCCAGCTATGAAGAATGGAAAGGAAAGCATTCCAAAGCCCAAATGCTTTTCAGCAAGGAAAATTATTTTTACTGAACACAAGTGACTAAAGTGACCAAAGTCCAGTACAATCAGAATGGGTGATGGTTATGTGGAAGGCAGGTCTAGGAGACAGGGATACAGTGACAGATAGTGAAGGGCAGAAGAGTTGAAGAAACTCATACTGTTTCCCCTTTGGAAGCAACTAAGTCATCAGACTAACAACGTTCCATCACAGGCCAATGTTTACAGAATGTTTGTGGGTAAAGAGTTGCGCAGCCAACCCTAAGACAGGTGGTTTGAATCCACCAGATGGCGCTTAGGAGAAAGATGGACAACCTCCCATGTGATCTACAGCCTCTGAAAATCTGCCAAAGGTCAGCTATGGGCTGGTTCCAACTGAAACACAATAAATGCTGAGCTACTAGAAGCAAAAACCTAAGTAACAATAGTTTCTTCTTAGCATTTAATTAAAAAGTATTCCCACATTAACTTACTAATTTCAATACCCTGGAAGTGTTAGAACACAAAAATCAATTTGCCAACAACAACAAAAAAATTCAACTTGCCCCAAATGTCACAGCTAGAAAACAGCTGAGGCAGGAATCTATTCATGTCTCTAGATTTAAAAATCTGTGTGACACCACAGCTGTTATATAAGCTGTATCAATAGTTTAACTGGGTTAAGTCTAACATATAAGAATATCAGCTGATGTTCTGCTTTATATGAACATTAAACAATCCACCCCGGCCCCCTACTGCCTCTAAGGTTGACTCTGAATCTCAGCTGTTCCACACAATTGTTCACTTAAGCCCTTCCTCTCCAGGAGTACTAGTCAAAACTTTTTTGAAAAGATGGTCCCCAGGGAAAGGCAAGTTTCTTGGCACTAACACCAGAAGAGACAGAAGATTTAAGATGGCGTAGGTAACTGGTGGAATAAAGGAGGGGTGGGGAAGGGAAAGGGCCTAGTGCCCTGCCTTCAGTTGGCAAGTCAGGAAGTAAGTAACTCCCTGATCTTAAAGAGAGAAAAAAGAAGTAGAGGGTTTTTGGAGGAAAAGAGGAAAATTCTTATGAGTGTTACAACAAAGGCCTCAAGCACAGGAGCAACTGCAACAGGAGGAACTGCAAAACTCCTACACAGGGTCCTAACAAATAGAGAACAGACACTGATGTGTTAAACGTGTTAACAGTTACCCACGCATGGTACAGTGTTTGGTGGAGCTCCCCGATTAAAACAAGCTTGGAAGCAGGAGTGGCATCCACTTCCGAAATGGCTTGCCTCTGGAAACCCTATGAACCTGGAGAAAGGAAGAAAGTTATACAAGTGTCCATGTCTTTTGTTCATAGGGTCGCTATGAGTCGCCTACAACTCGACCGCACTTAACAATAATACATGTTTGACTTTAGAACTGAACTAAGGTAGAAACACAACAGAACCCAGTTTAACTGGGAACTACCTATATTTTAGGGAGTTCTGGTAGTTTACTGGTAAGGAGTTGTACTGTCAACCCAAAACCTCAGTGTTTGAACCTACTTGGAAGAAAGATGTGCAATCTCCTCCCATACCATATGATGAAAATGAAGGGCATCTTGGCTTTTTTCTCTTGCACAACTGACAGTGTAAGAAAGAGAGTTGAGAGACAGAGAGACAGAGAAAACTGGTCCCAAGAAAAAAACAGGCCTTTACTGCATAGCCTGAGTGGGATGCCAAGGGTTCACGAGGAGAGAAAGTCAGAATAGTGTGCCCACAGTTAGGGGCAGTTTCTTTTTATAGAGGTCTTGGGGAGGTCTAGTGAAGATGGTACCTCTTGGAACTTGGGGCCGTTAATTAACTTGGGTCAGGGCTTTCGTGATCAGGCCCAGAGCATTATCATGATTTATTATTTGGTCTGATCTTTGTCCTGGCTGCCCTTGGCACCATCAGGTTTCTCAGGCCTTGGGGTAACTGCTATATTTTCCCTCCAGACAGCCTGTGAAAACCCACAAGGGTCAGCTATAAGTTGGTTCAGATTCAATGTCTATGAGTTAGTTTTATGTAGCTCAGTGATTTTTCACATTGTTGTTGCCGTTATGTGCTGTCAAGTTGCCTGCAACTCATAGTGACCCTATATACAACAGCTCTGAAGCCTGCCCTATCCTGAGCCAATCTTACTGACTCCAACACACCTACACCCACTGTCTCAGTTACTGTATCAATCCATCTCATCCGGGGGTCTTACTCTCTAACCTTTCAAGCATGATATCCTTCTATAAGGACTGATCCTTCCTGGCCATGTGTCCAAAGTATGAGACAGAGCTTCAAAATCCTATCCTGTAAGGAGAAACTTGGTCTCACCCTCTCCAAAACAAGACATGTATTTTCTTGGTGGTTCATAGTATGTTCAAGAATCTTCTCCAGCACCATAACTCAAAGGCATCAATTCTTAGTGTCATCCTTAGTCACTCTCCAGCTCTCTGATGCATACCAAGTAATTGCAAAGCCCATGGTCTGGATAAGGCACTCCTTACTATCCAGATTGACATCATACTCCTTAGTACTCTGGAGAGGTCCTTGAAAGAATATTTTCCAAGTGCAATTCATCTTTTGATTTCCTGACTACTGATGCCAAGAGTATTGACTGGGGAGCCAAGAAAGCTGTAACTGTTAATAATCTCAGTATCTTCTCCGTCTATCATGGTACTGCCAATGCCCAGTGGTGAGAATCTTTGTCTTCTTGATGTTGCGCTTCAATCCATTCTTGACTTCCTTCAGCAAGCGTTTCAGATCCTCCTCAGTTTCAGCAATAAAGGTTGGATCATCTGCATAACATGGTCTGATGATGAGTCTTTCTCCAACCCTGATGCCACATTTCTCCTCATAAAGCCCTGCCCTCTGAATGATCTGTTCTGCATATAGATTGAAAAGCTATGGAGACAGGACAGACACATCCCTGACACACTCCCTTACTGATTTTGAATCATGCAGTGTTTCCCTGCTCTGTTCTGAAGACTTCTTCCTGGTCCAAGTATAGGCTTTGCATAAGCATAGTCAAGTGTTCTGGGATTCCCACTCTCCTCAAGATTAGCCACAATTTGTTGTGATCCACAGAGTCAAATGCCTTTGCATAGTCAATGAAACACATATGTACATGAATAATCTTTTCCGTTTTCAAAGAAACAAAATTAAACATACAAACCATTTTTAACCAGCTGCATCACCAGGTTATGAATGTTTCATGATTTATTTACCCAATCTAATAAAAGACATTTAAAGTTGCTTCTAATTTTTTTCCGTTATAGATATGCTGCTGAAAACAACAAATGCTGGCAAGGGTGTGGGTGTGGAGAGACTGAAATTCTCTTACACTGCTGGAGAAATATAAAATGCTGCAACCACTATGGAAAGCAGTCTGGCTCTTAGGAAGTTGCAAATGGAAATACCATTTGATCCAGGAATTCCACTACTAGGTTATTGTTGTTGAGCATCATCAAGGTAGAACCAACACACAACTGATCCTCCAGCAGGTTTTCAGTAGCAGTAAATCACATCGGAGAAGAATGTCCATCTGTTTTCCATGCATCTGGATTCGAACCAAGTACCTTTGAGTTGGCAGCACAATTCCCTACCACTAAGCCGCCAGAGCTCCCAATCACCACTAGCCTAAAGAACTAAGAGTTGTGACATGAACTGACAGGCACATCCATGTTTACTGCATCATTATTTATAAGAGCAAAAAGATGAACCAATCCAAGTGTCCATTAATGGAGGAATGGTTAAAGAAATGAAGATATATTCTGTTAAAAACTGTAGCTGGCATGGAGGCAGCACTCTGACCTCTACTAACTTCACAAAGGAGCATTCCACCTCAGACCACCCGCATTAATGCAGAGTCCTATGAGGTCAGACATACCCCTACACCTACTTATATCAATTCTAACACCAACCATCTCTCCTAGGGTCCTTGCTGCTCTACTGCTGGGTCCACTAACCTGTTCCAATTACCATACAGAGCTCACAGACAATACAATTTTGGGGGTTATTAGGGGAGAAACAGTAACAATTCAGGTTGGAAATACTCAGGATCACTTCTCATGCATACTCAAGGCCCTGTGACCCTTAATTAATTGTGATTAAGGTTATAAAGCAATATGTAAGAATGATTGAAAAAATCATTATGATTTGTAAACTTTCACTGACATTACAACAAAAGAAAATAATAAAAATACTTATGAAAAGATCTTTACAAGCACCTTTGAATCATTACACATGAGAGCCTTTCTGCAGGATAAATTTCTAAAAACAATTTCTGAGTCAAGTGTACATGCATTTGAAATTCCAATATAGACTGCCAAATTGTCCTATGTGCACCAGTTTGGAGACTAATTAGTGCAGGAGAGTGCCTATTTCACCATGCCTTTTCCAACACAGTATATTATTACATGGTTGGACTTTTACCAATCTGATAAGTGAAATGTGGTATCTTAGTGTCGTTCTTTCTTTTTTTTTTTTAATTGTTCTTAGAACACTGAGGACCTTTTCTGTGAATTAACTATTCATATTCCTTGCCATTGTTCTCTCTGGCTGCTAGTTCTTTGTTTTAGTTTCTAAGTATAATTACTACTTCATGAAGTAGTTATTTTCAAAAGTCCTGAATGCCTGCAATATTCCAGACACGGGGTTGGGGCCAGGGATTTAACAATGAAGAAGACAGAGAAGGTTCACGCTCTCACGAAGTGACTTCAAGCAAGCAATGCTAGAGTGGGACAGTACTCTAAACAGCATGCTGTGATAAAGAATACCTGGGATGGGGCTACTTTAGACAGTATAGTGTGAGAACAGCATTCAGAGAACATGATATTCAAGCCTTAAGGATGAAAAGATAGGAAAGACTTTTTGTGCAACAGAGGGCTGACTCAGCAGTCTGGGCTGTCTAAACAATGCACTTTCTAAAGAAAGGATTGGCCTTTGTACAGTTCCCTGGAGATAACCTATGAACCCTAGGGATACTCTGCCTCTAGGCGTGGTGTTGTTAAAGTTAGAAAGGCAGTCCACACATTGTGTGTGTCCCCATACTCCAAATATAAATGAAAGTAGGTAAGTCATGATTCATAGTACTGTGTCCTCAATTTTGTGATTTGATATTAATTTTTCTCTGTTATAAATCTTCATCTAGGTCTTTGTTAATGAGGCAGTGTTAGACAATATTAAAATGTTCAGGTAGGGAGCTCTGGTGGCCTAGTGGCAAGAAGTTGAGCTGCAATCCCGAAGGCACCCACTAGATGCTTCGGTGAAGAAAGAGGTACAATCTCCTCTTGTGTTGGTCAGATCTGATTCAACGGTACACAAGAAGAAAGGAAAAAAGTTTAGGTTAATTTGTAAGGGGGAAGGATGGGGAAGGGAAGATGGAACACCATTCAGTCACAACTCTGATTCAGTGTCAGGAATTTCCCTGGAGTGTGGCTTTCGTTGATTTTTATCCTATCGGAAGACCCTGACTATCAGGAGAAAAGAAGAGAGAGCATGTCCTTTAGGTCCAAGGTTCCTGCCTAAGCAAACCTCCTAAACTCAAGGGAAGACTAACACCAAGACAAACTGAGATCTCCAAGCAGTGCTTGGCAATGAGATGCTAAAAGGCCCTTCCGCTGAGGCAGAGAGAAAGCCCTGAATCTGGACTTCTAGCCTCCTGATCTGTGAAGACTAATTCTGCACATTAAATCCATCCACTTGTGGTATTACTGTTAACAGCAGCACTAGATAGCTAAGACAGAGTTTAAATTCTGTAATTTAATAGCAAAAAGGCAAATAATTGAATAAAAAATGGCAAACACAGACACTCAACCAAGAAAGACACTCAAATGGCCAACACACACTAAAGATGCTTAACCATATTGAGGCCTCAATATTATCATTATGTGGCGTTAAGTCAGAATCAACTCACAGCTAACCCTCCACAGGGCTTTCAGAAACAATAAATCGCTCAGGAGGAGATGGCTCATTTTTCTCTGCAGAGCAGCAACTGGATTCAACCAGCATGCCTTTGGGTTGGCCTTTGGGTTGGCAGCACAACATCTTACCCAGCAGGCACAGAGCTTCCTCTAAGACATCAGAAAGATGAAAATCAAAAGTAGAAGGAAGTGTCATCTGCATTCTGCCAAGCAAAGCTGGGGTAGCAAAGAACAGCTAAGATTTTAAAATAAATTAATAAATGTTGGAGGGAATATGAGAAACTACAACACTTGTCCTTTCCTAGAGAAAGGCAAAAACAGAAGCATTGTAGATCCTAAAAAAATGAAACAGAATGATCATATGACTAAGAAATTTTACTCCTAGGTATATATTCTGAGAATTTAAAAGCAGTGATGCAGCTAGATAGTATGTTTACTGCAGCATTATTCACAAAAACTAAAGTGGGGGGAAAAACCCAACCCATCATATCAAAAAGCACCACCTCAAATGTCTATCATTTCATGAATGAATCAATAAAATATGGCATATGGATGCAATGAAATTTTCAATTTTTACAGAAGTAACATGTATTCCATATCTGTCTGCCAAATGTATGGCACTTAACAGAACCCCTTTCCCGAACTCACTAGGTATTTTCATAAATATACTATGCTAATTCTTTTTTTATTTGTTTTTTAACAGTAACATGGAAAGATCAAATTGCATTCATTAATATCTCAATTTAAAACAAAAAGTAGATCACAAAAAAAAATCAAATTACATTGGGAAAATCTGCTGTCAAGGACCTCTCCAGAGTGATGAAAAGCAATGTCAGTCGAGAGCCTAAGGTATGCCTAATCCAGGCCATGGTCTTCGCAATTACTTGTTATACTTCTGAGAAGTGGACAATGACAAAGGATTACAGAAGAATCAATGCCTTTGAGCTGTGGTGCTGGAGAAGAGTCATGAACATACCATGGACTGCCAAGAAAACAAATCAGTCTGTCTTGGAGAGAGTGAAACCAAGTTTCTCCTTGGAGCACAGGATTTTGATGCTCTGTTTCACATACTTTAGGCATGTGGCCAGGAGAGACAGGTCCTTGGAGAAGGTCATCATTCTTGGAAGGGTGGAAGGACAGCACAGGAGAGGAAGACCCTGGAAGAGATGGATTGATATAGTGGCTGGGGCAACGGGATTTGGTGAGTCGGAATTAGTGAGACTGGCTTAGGACAGGGCAGGGTTCAGAGGTGCTAGACATAGGTCACTATGGGTTGCAGGTGACTCTACAGCCCATAACAACAACTTGTAAAAAGAAATTTAGGAAGCTTAAAAAAGTATCTTGTAGGGGGTAGAAAATGTCATTTTGGGGAAAAGTAATGAGTATGTGCACTGTTTGTATAAAAATATGTTACTATTAAGTCATCAAGATAAATGAAGTTCTGAGAGACACTATAATGAAGAAACTATGTTGAAATAGGTCCATCACAAAAGGACAAATATTTTATGATCTTACTATGATCTTTATATGGCATGAGAAAAATAGAAAAGTATGTAGAGACCAAAATTTATTGGCAGTTGTTAGGGGTGAACAAGGAGCCCTGGTGTAGTGTGAATCAAGTTGTGCTAACCCCAAAACTGTAGCTCAAATCTACCAGCAGCGCCTTGGGAGAAAAATGGGCAGTCTCTTCCTGTTAGCATTTTTCACGGCCTCACTGAAGGTTGGGAAGCAGAAGAAAGAAGGTAACTGCTAGAGGAGTGAGTGTGTTTATGGTGACGGAAATATCAGTTAACAGAAACAATTATAGAATAAGATTAGTGAAGTTGACAGTATTGTATGTCTGAAAAAAGGTTAAATCAGAATGGTCTTGATGGCAAGAGATGCGGTGTATTTGGTTTATGTGTGCATTACTCAGTTTCAACAATTAGCAACTAACGGCTGATCTCATTTCATCTATTTTCCCACCCATTTCCCCCTTCTTTTATTATCTTTGAGGCAAATTTCAGATATATAATTTCCTTCATACATAGAAAGTGGTCTTGTGTATTGTCAAGCTGGAACTGACCCATGGCTGATCCCCCAGTGGGTTTACAGAGGCAGTAAATCACATTTAGAGTTGACTATCTAGGTAGCAGCTGGTGGATCTGAACCAAGCACCTTGCATTGGCAGTGTGATTCCTGACCACTAAGCCATCATATGTACTTCTGAAAGAACTTACAAGCTATCTTCATGGATAATATAAACCAGAACTGCAGCTACTCTAAACGACTTCACAGCACTGGCAGTAGAGGGAATTGCTCACTACATAAATGTGTACATTTCAGGGCGGGTGGTGTCCTACAGGAAGTGGTAAGTCTGTGGGAAGTAAGTTCTAGTTAAGCCAGATTCCCCAAAGTGCCTGCACCATTACATCAGGGGTTTCAATTTTATTCTTCTGCTCTTCTCTTTACTTCAGAACTCGATGCAGGCACAGATCCAGCAACCCAATGCCTATTCTAAAGCAGGGAGCATTTCTAAAGTGGCAAAAATTGTGGGGGTTATTTTGAGTTCTATGTAGTACCTTCTTATTTATTTTTAATCTTTTTACTGCTTACTTTTACAATCAGATGAAATGTTACAAATAAACATTTGTGCCACATAAATTAAGTGACTTCTAATCTCTTCTGCCCCACTAATAAGAACATGGAGAATATGAAGTTACTTAAAAATGTTTTTTAAACTATGGTGGTTTGGTTTTGTTTTTTGCTTTTAAACTCTCATTGTGACTTGGGTGAAAAGTTAAAAATATGGAACACTTCATGAATTTGCGTGTCATCCTTGCGAAGGGGACATGCTAATCTCTGTGTTTCCATGTATTTTTTTTTCCATTTCAAGTTCTTCTATGAACTCTTTGTTCATATCCTGTGATGGTTTGAATGTACCAGTGGCTCCAAGGAAGAAAGACCTCTCTTCCTGTGCAATTTACAGCCTCCCAAAAAAAAATCCTCAAGAAGCTCATCTAGAGTCCCTTTTGACTTGATGGCAACAGCCAACAGACTAAATGTTCCTACTGAGTTGCTTGTATCCTTATGACTTCTTAAGAACTCTTGGTACATTAGGCTAATGTCATCATGTGTTACAAACCTTTACCTCAGTTTGCTTTACTTTGTTAGTGGAAATTAGTGCCACACATGAGGTTTTAAATATTGTGTTGCTAAATATGAATTAGGGCAATTTTACAAGCAAAAGAAAAACTTCCTCAAATTGTTTTCTAATGTTATTCAACAAATATGCATAAGTACATAGTTATATTGTGTTCTGTGTTTTTCCATTTAATCCACTGGAGTTGTTCGAGTTGCTGCTGAGTCAGCTACTCTCTGTCTGGTGTCTGAGGCTCTGCTCTGTGCCTGCAATCCTAAAAGCATGTGGTTCGAATCCATTTGCTGCTATGTGGTGATCTCCTCCCATGCAATTAACTGCCTCTGAAATCTTACCAGAGGGTCAGCTATGGGTTAGTTTGGACTTGACAGTACTCAACAACAATAAATCTTTATAGGAGGAAAATGTCCATTTTTTTCTCATTTATATTTGAACTGTTAATCATTTGCTTAGCAGTCCAACACTTTTACATACTACACTACTCCTTACTTTGAATTATTTACACATACTGGCATGTAATAATGGTAAAAATGCTTGTAATTTTTCCGTTGCAATGTAATATATGATGCTGATATAATCTACCTTTGTTAAATAAATGATTATTTCTTTTCATGAAAGTATCACCACTCTTAAGACTATAGATACTGTTTGGATTTTTACAATTAGAAATAGAAGATGACTCTTTAGGCTGTACTGTAGAAAGAACTAGAGTAGAAGCTTAATTGAAGAATTGGCAGGGTAAGTGGAAAACTTGAAAACATTTACTAATCATAGGAAGTAAGTTTCCAACAACACACAGAATTTTGGCCAGAACCTGCCCAAACTCTGTCGGTTTAATATTACTCCAACATCAAGGAATGTTGTCATTTCCCAGAAGAACTGACATAATTGGTTAGAAAGAATATTTAACATTTATGTGGCTGGTGCATTAGGTATGAATTTGGACTTTCTTAACATATTAAAATCTGTGCAAATGACATTTTAGATACCTCGCATTCAAAAACAAACATAATCCTTGGAGATCACTGTGATTTTAAATTCTTTTCTTTCTCATTTCTTGACTTAACTAGGAAAGGAATGCAATAATAGAAAAAGGTCAATAAAACTATCAATGACTAATTTGGCCTGTCAACTCAATTTACCTTAAATTTAGCTTACTACTTTTCATTTTTCTCCTAAAGGTTTCACTTAGATGATACTTTAAGTAGTTCACAAATTGTCTTTCTGTTTGTCTTTTAAATCATAGTGAACTTCAAAAACTTTAAAAACATTGATTCACCATGCTATAAGAAACAAAGAATTCAGTTAATCCAAGATTTGCAAATGACTTAATACTTTGTATTTAGAAAATGTTACAGATACCCTTAAGACACTTTAGTGTTGTACACTTAGCAAAAGACAGCAATGAACTGATATAAAGAAAAAGTTCTTCACAACTGCTTTATAAAGAAAATAATTCTAAGCCAATGGACCACTACTATAAGTTGTTTATTTCAGTTAAATGATTGACTATATAGTCTATTCTAAATTAAAAAGGATATTGACACTTTATTTAAGGATGGTAAATGTGTGTCAGAATAAACCTAAGTGTATAAGCTTATTTCAAGTTACAAATCTAGTATTTTCTCTAATGTCACCTTTCGTTTTATTCAAATACTGTTGTTATGTACCATCAAGTTGGAAATGATACACAGCTGACCCTCCATCAAAACTCATAGAAAGCAGTAAACCACATGAGAAGACAATGTCCATCATTTTCTCTCAGAGTAGCTAGTAGATTCGAACCATGTACCCTTTAGTTGGCAACATAACTCCTTACCACTAAACCACCAAAGCTCCTTTACATACACACACACACACACACAGAGAGAGAGAAAGAGAGAGAGAGAGAGAGAGAAAGAATGGTTCTCCAAGTATCATTTCTGGACCAGAAAGAAGCACTGGCATGACCTCAATCCTGATCAAAAATACAAACTATGTGACTTCATCACAGAACAAATAAACCAGAACTTTGGGATGTGGGGCCAGAGATGTTGTTTTCACTTTGTTTTGTATCCATTAGAATCCAGTAGGGTTTTGTTTTAATTTTGTTGTATGTCCTTCAGAACTGACCAGATTTCTAGGTTCCTAAGTGGTGAGAAAGTTTATACAAGTTAACTACTTACAGCACGTCTGCCACAGCAGTACTAGATCGGTAACTAAGATACGCACAGTAGGGAAAAGCAGATGAACACATCAGAAATGTATGCTGCTGCTGCAAGGCCCCACTGCGGTGGTTCTGACTTCTCGACCCTTCACTCCACAGAGTGAAACGCTGGCCAGCACTGAGTCAGCCTCCTGAGCTCTGCTGTGATTGAGCCCACTGCTGCAGTCACTGCTTCAATTGATATCACCACTGAGTCACTTTCTCTTCCTTCTTTTATGTGCATATAAATCACTTAGGGATTCTGTTTAACTTTTTTAAAAGGACTTTACACTGACCTACTCTAACAAGCATGATGTCTTTCTGCAAAGACTGTCCTCTCCTGATAACATGTCTAAAGTATGTGAGACAAAGTCATGTTACTCTCATGTCTAAGGAACATTCTGGCTGCACTTACTCTATGAGATGTGTCTGCTCTTTTGGCAGTCCATAGTATATTCAATATTCTTCACCAACAATGCATGCTGGCAAGTATTATCAGTCACGGGAGAGTACAGGATGGTGAGGAAAGTTGAGGAGGACATCTGTTTTGTATAGGGAAAGTCTCACTAATAAGGTGACTCATAAGCCCAGAATGGAATGAAGTGGAGAAAAAAAAGAACCTTCTGGGGGTGGTAAGAGAAAGGATTCAGAGGCAGAACTGAGGAAGTAGTGCGGAAGGAGGAGGTGGTAAAAAACAAAATGAGATCAGAGACAATTGGGGTAGGGAGCAGATGAGTGACATAAAATCTGAGGTTTATTTTCCCGAGATTTTAGCTTCAGAATTCTATTCAAAGGGATCCAAAGAAAATGTACAAACAAGTAATTGGGAGCTGGTATGGTTAGGAAGGAGAATCAAAACGAGGTTGTTCCTTGGAGGCAAGGATTGTGACACAGGAGGAACCAGTCCTTGGAGAAGGACATCATGCATAGGGGAGTGGAAGGTCAGCACAGCAGAGGAAGACCCTGGATGATATAGATTGATACAGCTACTGTGGTAATAGTGTCAAGTGTGTCAGAGACATGAGGTTGGCCCAGCATAGGGCAAGATTCAGAGTTTCTGTTTACATGATTGCTTTGCATCTTAATCAACTCAATGGCACATAACAACAACAACAACATGGTTAGGATGGGGGCATCCAAAGACCTAGATGTATTGTTCCTTAAAGAAACAGTTTAAAATTAATACAAAGCCTGCGACATTCAAGTTTTAATACCCATATACAAAGAACTTCATAATCTGGCTCCATTCTAACTTTTCTTTTTTAAAACTTTTATTTTATATTGGTTTGCTTACTTACACAGTTCATATACTTTGTGTTTCACACTACCTTTCATTCACATTGTGTCTCACACAATCATTCCCATCCATTATGCTTTATTTTTAATTGTTATTTTAGTGAATCGTGATTTTTAACAGAAAAGTTGGGATTTTCATTCATACATTGTTGCAAATTTTCCTCCCTCATCGTTCTTTACCCCTCCATTCTAACTTTTATTAACAGCAAAGAGGTGAAAATCAAGCAGCAGATGCGTTAACAGGGGAACAAATATGAAAATCAAACCGAATGTCATGGAGTCAATTCTGACTCCAAGTGACCTTCCATCAAGTTTCCAAGTTTCTTTATAGGAGCAGACTTCTGAGGAGGGGTGGTGGATTTGAATTTCTCAACTTTTTAGCTTCCAAACCAACAGGTAATGCTTTAATTCACCAAGACACCTAAAACAGGTTCCTACAAAATCTGTTTTTAAATGCCCCTTAATAACAGAAGAATTGATGTCTTTGAGCTTTGATGTTGGAGAAGCGCACTGAACATCCTTCAACAGCCAAAAGAACAAACAAGTGTGTCTTAAAGAGGGTGAAGCTGGAGTGCTCTCTGGAGGCAAGAATGATGAGCCTTCATTTCACATACTTCGGGTATGTTGCTAGGAGGGGCTATTCCTTGGAGAAGAGCATGATGCTGGGCATGGTGGAGAGTCTGCAAAGGAGAGGAAGGTCCTTGACCAGGTGGACTGAGGCGGTGACTATCGCAATGGGCTCTTGTGTGTCGGGAAGTGTGAGGTTGGCACAGAATAGAACAGGGGTCAGACCTTTTGTTCACCGTCATTACGAGTCATACTTGACAGCACCTAACAACAACAATTACCAAGTTGTCATGAGTTAGGATCAGCTGAACTTTATTACTATAGAGTAACAAACAACAAAACAGCAAAACAGCAAAAGGTGGCTCAGCCTCTCCTGTCTCCCTTCCCATGCTCTCAGGGGACATACTACTACCTTCTTACTGGCCGCATGTCTGTGGCCTTCCCCCTCAATGTCCACTTTACATTGATTTCCCTGTGTTAAAAATGGTCATGTAGTTCAGTGTGACCTGGCCCTTGTTGGCATATCTAAAGGGACAGCCATCTATGTCAATTCGTATTTTGAGACAATTCTTCTTCCACTCACAATTTTTCTATTAGTAATGATGGTGCAGATCGGGCAAGGTTCCAAAGAGTTGTTCAGAGTTCTTAGGAGTTGTCCACTCCACAAACAGCACATAGTGACCAGCACCCTCAGTTTGTGCTATTCTAACCCTACTTCTTCAAAGTCACTTTGTAAATCTCCTCCCACTCCATCCCCTCTACATTTTGACCATTAACTGGAATTCTAAATCTCTGGAATATGAAGGGAATTGCCAAGTCTTCTATTTCTCTAGTTCAAGTTTTCATTCCTTGGACTAACTTCAAGCTGATCTGGCCAATGGTCTTCCAACCTATTGTGAATGCTTTTAATGACAAAATTGTTTTCACTGATTCAGAATTTAGTTTCATGGTAACCTCCACCCTCTTCCCAGTGTTGCCTCTTTTGTTCCAATAGTGGAAGTCTGTCCACCCTCCCCAGTGCAGTCTTCAAAAATTTTTGGCTTTATGTCTCCCACTATTCTAGATCCACCTCTAAAAACCTCACCAATTCTCCAGCCATCTCCCAGGCTATCTAAGGAGTCTGGTTTCAATCTATAATAATTAGCTCCCAAGGATGTAGGTCCAGATTTAGCTCTATGAATTAGAACCCTCTGACTCTCTCCACGGAACTCTCTATGGGCTTCAAAGAGCCTTGCATTCATCACTGTGCAATCACTCTGTCAGTGAACATTTAAAATGACAAAATAAAATGTATGTTATACATAAAACATATTTTAAAATTATAAAATAAAATATATGTTATACTTGGATAAAAAGTGAAAAGAGAAAAATCTAAGTAAGGGTGATCTATTTTAACAAGACAGAACAAGACAGAAAGAACAAGAAAAGAAAAAATTAACAATTGTAAAAAAAAAAGAATGGAACTATGAGGTACTGTACATAGGAGGAAGTTCAAGAAGGCTTCAGCTGAGGGGATAAGGTATATAAAGAATTAATCTCCTACCACTGCCTTGTTGTTAGGTGCTATCAAGTTGAGTAATACTCATAGTGACCCTATGAACAAGAGATCCGAACCCTGTCCTATCCTGTGCCATCCTCACAATCTCTACATACTCGAGACCAGTGCTGTCATCACTGTGTCAATCCATTTTGCTGAAGGTCTTCTTCTTCTTCGCCAACCCTCCACCTTTTCAAATACGATGTCCCTCTCCAAGGATACACATGAGTGGACAGGACTATGGAAATTCAAAGTGTTTGTGGCCCACAAAGGGGACTGGATAGCTTGTTACTAAAATAAGGTACACTGTATCCATTAGGGCCATGAAAATAAGGTGTGTAGAACAGTGAAGTAGGAAGGGTCAGTTTTTCCAGCCTGTTCAGCTTTAAAATCACCTCATTGTGAGCTCTGGTGGCCTAGTGGCAAGAATCTGCACTGCAGTCCCAGAGGTTCATGGTTTGAATCCACCAAATGCTCTGCTAAAGGAGGGACAATCTCTCCCTGTACCAGTCAGATCTGATTTGATGGTACATGCAAAAAAAAAAAATAAATAAATAAGTCACCGAGAGGAAGAGAACCAGGGTCTCAATACAATCAAGAAAGAAAAAGAAGATGGTAAAAAAATAAGAAGACACCAGCATTACAGCACATCCTCAGGACTCGAGATCCCTCACTGAAATTCCACGAGACAGACAGTGCAAGCACTCAAAACTCTGAGACAGTGATTTACCACAAGACAAGGTAGTGGTGGTGAGCAGCAAGCAGTGAGGAAGCAGCAGGAGACTGGGGTGAAGATTCTCAGTCCACAAAGCAACAGAGCTGAGCTCCTGCTTATTGGCATGAGTGCTTCCAGACATCTGTAAAGGAGCTAGATTTCCCAACTAAGAAAGCCAGAGCTGGGCTCCTTCGAGCCTGTAGCACCAGCAGAATAGGTTACTTGAAATGTTGCCTTTGCTTGGCAAAAGCCAAAGTTGCAAAGGTGGAGAATGAAGAAAGGCCCACCGTGGTAGAGCTACAAGAGCTCTCTAACACCCGTCCAAGCAAGGAAGAGGCCAAGGGTCAGAAAAACAGAGACAAGCTTGGCTTTTGGCATGGTTTAAAGAGGGTGATCTAACTGAAGAACTGTTTCCTGAGTCGTCACAGATCCTGAACTTTAACCAGTTACTTCCTTAAGTCCTATAATAGTGACTATGGTGTGTAAGTTCTGTGCGGCAATCACAATCAAACCCAATTCATTTGATAAAAAATTATCAAACCAAATAGAGAAATAGTAAGAACAAGGGAGGGAAGATTAGTGTTAGAATGAATTCTGGATGGAGGGACAGGGGCACATGTGATCTCAGAGGAATCAGCTTTAGGCAGCAGCAGCTGCTGCTGCCTGAGTTCTCCTGCCTTGTGAAGCTAATGGAAGTCATATGACACCCCCACACCTACGCTATTATTTTTTTTAAAAAAAAAAACACAAATATCTGTGCCAAGGAAGAACTGTATTAATACCCATGTCTTAAACGACCTTGTGTTCCCAGCACACAATGCTTTACCCTCAGGTGAACTTCAACAGCTACAGAAATTTGCTGAAGCAAAGAAAACCCGCTGAGACTCTCAGAGATGAAAGGAAATGGTACCTGCGCTCTTAGTCTGTCAGGGGACGTTTCAGAGGCTGACACACTACCTGGCTACGTACAGCATTGCTCAGGTGGTTATCTTCAGACATCTGTGCATTCTGGAAGTAGGACAGGGGTGCTGGTAACTCCGTCATTGGAGCAACTGTATAGAAATACTTTTCCCACAGAACACAAAGCCTCCTGGGGTTCTGAAAAGCGGAAAAAAAAAATCCTTTGTGCATTATGATTTATACTTTCATTTTTAAACACTTTCATAAATTTCAATTTACAAAAACAAACCTTCTTTTCATGTGTTCTCCTCCAGGCCAAGGTTTCTCAGGACCTCGTGGGCTGCTGTCCACTGCAGGTTTCTTGGATTAGGTCTGAAATGGGATTTTACCAGGTCACATCCTACTAAATCTTGTCATACCAAGCAAATCCTGTTAAGACCTATTTGTCAATTAGAAATGGATTAATTTGCTATGATCTTAAACTAACTGAAATGTTTATTGTCAGTTCAAAGTATCTCTTGTGATGAATGGACTAATTATTTTCCATTACAAAAGCACTAAAAGATTTAAGATTTAGAGCAAAGGGAAATGTCCCCTCATCAGCATTTTATATTCTGACTAATCAGTTTTTATATCTCCATAAAATTATTTGTTCAGTGCTTTTAACACTGCAAAATTATTTACATTATCACATTTGATCTTTACCACAATGCTCAAAGGCAGCACGGCATAATACAACATAGCTGCTGCACAAAGGGCGGTAGGCAGTGAAGTTTGGTGACTTGCTTACAATTACACAACCAGCAGAGTAAGAAAGAATGGCAGACTCGTGGCTCAGGTCTCTCCTCCACATCTTGCCACAGCTTTATATACACACACCAGCAGCTTCCCGAGCTCACCCTGGGGTGAGAGAGCCGATTCCAGTTTTCTAGTCTAGCTTAATTTTCACCTGCCAATTCTTCTGTCCTTCTCATGATCCTTTAAAAATACAGCTGAAAACCAAACCTGCTTGCAAACCTAAAGCAGTACTCTCATTAATAAACAGTACCTAAAATATTACTGTATACACATTTAGTTAGGAAAAAAATCTTCTCATGGTTCCCCTTCACTTCCTCTTTTAATTTCAAGATTTTTTCATTTAAATACTTTTTTCATTCTGATTTTTACATTTTAAAGATGCATAAGGCAATATTGTCCTTTTGTAAACATACAAAGCTCAAAGTAACTTAGTTACCTGTACCTGAGTCATTCAGGCCAAATTTTAACCTGGGGAGGCTTTTTCTTCTATCCTAAGGGTCTACTTTTTGTTGTTGGCTCCACCCTCTTCCCCATCCTGAATTCATCCACAACAGCTTGCAGGGGCCCAAAGAAACACAAAATTAACTTTGTTTAAAATACAAATACAAATTGAACAATGGTTACTTTTATAGGGGCTATTCACTTGGAAAGTACTGGGGACCTTCTGCAACATTGTTCTTAAGAACTTCCGTTTAATGTTATGTGTCATCAAGTCACCTGGAACTCAGTGACCCTATGTAAAATAGCTCTGAACCCTACCATATCCTGAACCAGTCTCACTCTCTTAGACACACCTAACCCCATTATCCCAGTTACTGTATCAATTCATCTTATCTGGGGTCTTCCTCTCCTGCACTGTCCCTCCACTCTTCCCAGAAAGATGTCCTTCTCAAGGAACGGTCCCTCCTGGCCACCTGCTCAAAGTATGTGAGACAGAGTTTCAAAATCCTTTCTCCAAAGAGAAATTAGGGACTGCAGTACCTGAAAATTCACTGAACACCTATGAGTTGTGCACATTTCTGGATTATATTTCAATAAAAAATTCAAATACATCTTCGTGGGAATAAACATCTACCTAGGATTATTTGTAGTACTGACCTTAACCTTTAAAATTGATAAATTTCTATATAGGTGCATGATTATATCATTATGAACCCTATGAACAGATCAAAACCTTGCCTTATCCTGTGCCATCCTCGCCATCTCCACCATGTTCAAGCTGACTGTTGCAGTCACTGTGTCAATCCATCTCCCGGAGGGTCTTCCTCTCTTTCACTGACCCTCTCCTATTCTGGCCATGATGTCTTTTTCCATGGGCTGGTGCCTCCTGACATCATGCCCAAAGTATGTGAGATGAAGTTTCACCATTCTTGCCAAGACAGATTTACTTGCTTTTTTGGCAGTCCATGGATATTCAATACTCTTCACCAACCAAACAATTCAAAAGCATCAATTCTTTCTTGGGCTTCCTTATTCATTGTTCAATTTTCCCATGCATATGAAGCAATAGGGAAAACTATGACTTGATTCAAGTAACTCTTACTTTTTAAACTGATAAAACTGCTCTAGCACTTTAACAAGGTCCCTTACAGATCTGCCCAAGGCAACATGTTTTCTGACTTCTTGACTGCTTCTAACATGGGTGTTGACTGTGTTGCTGTTGTTGTCTTTATGTGCCATTGAGTCGCTTGCAACTCATAGCGACTCTATGTACAACAGCCCTAAACTCTGCTCTGTCCTGTGCCAATCGCACTGTCTCCGACACACCCA
>NW_006399787.1:13053270-13061024 GCF_000299155.1 Elephantulus edwardii
GATTACCCCAGTCACTGAATCAATCCACCTCATAGAGGGCCTTCCCCTCCTGCACTGCCCCTCCACCCTCCCAAGCATGATGTCCCTCTCCAAGGACCGGTCTTCTCCTTACAACATGTCCAAAGTATGTTAGACGGAGCCTCAGAATCCTTGCCTCCAGGGAGCCGCCCAGTTTAACCCTCTCCAGGATGAATCTGTTTGTTTTCCTAGCAGTCCATGGTACCCTCAATACTTGTTGACTGTGGATCCGAGTAAAATGAAATTAATGACACTTTCAATCTTTTTACCATCTATCATGACCTTGCCTACTGGCCTTAAGGAAGTGCTTCAAGTCTTGTCTTCTTCACTTTGTACAAACAAGGTTGTTTCAGCTGCACAATGTAGATTATTAATGCAGCTTTATTCCAATCCTGATGACACAGTCTTCTTTAGAGTCCAGCTTCTCTTATTACTTTATCAGGATACAGACTGAACAGGTAAACAGACAGGATACCACCCTGCCTAATTTAAAGCCATGCAGTATTTCATGTTTTAACAGAATGACTGTTCCTGGTACAAGTTTCATATGAACAATTAAGTGTTTTGGAATGCCCATTTATTTTTTTTTTTTTCTCTGAGTCCACAATTTATTATGACCCACAAAACCAAATGCTTTGGACAAAGTGCAACCAAGGTGCTCCTTGGAGGCAAGCCTAGTGAAACTTTGCCTCATGCACTTTGAGGATGTTGTTAGGAGAGGCCAGTCCTTGGAAAAGGGCGTCATGCTTGGAAAGGTGGAGGTCAGTGAAAAAGAAAACCCGTAACAAAATAGACACAGTTACTGTCAAAATAAACTCAAGTTTATTACTAAGTCGTAATTGACAGCACATGACAGTAACTTTTTTTTTGGCCAATGTCTTCAGTGCTGCACAGACTTCTTCTGATTATTATTTGCTACTTCTTGAGATAGTTTAGCAAAGATCAGTTCTTTTTCTTGTGTATTCCTCCATCTTGTTTTTTTTATATTTTTTAAGTTTATTTGATTTCAGTGTGTGTGTGTGTGTGTGTGTGTGTGTGTGTGTGTGTGTGTACCGTCAAATCAGATCTGACTGGTATAGGAGGAGATTGTTCTTCCTCCTCCAGCAGAGCATCTGGTGGATTTGAACCGTACACCTCTGAGATTGCAGTTGCAGCTTCTTGCCACTAGGCCACCAGATCCTCCATCTTGTTTTGATGCTTCCTACATCATTCACTATTTTACTCAAAGAAGTCTTCATTATTCCAAGTTGAGGCTTGACTTTTTCCTTCAGTTCTTTCAAGAAATGCCAAATGTGCTCTTTCTTCCCTTTGGGTTTTTCTAACTCCAGGTCTTTGTACATTTCAATATACTGTCTTGTCTTCTGGTGTTATCCTTTGAAATCTTCTGCTCAATTTCCTTATTTCATCATTCTCTCCTTTCAGTTCAACAGCAAGTTTCAGTCTCTTCTGACATTAATTTTGATCTTTTCTTTCTTTCCTTTTTTACTTGGGTAAAAAAATGTCATCCCACAATTTGTCTGATCATTAGTGTTCAATTAACCTTTTCCATTCTTTTCACCTTCTCTATTCTTGAGACTGTTTTGGGTTTACTGGTTTGCATACAATAATTTGTTTACATTGTTTCATTCACGTACATTGTTTTGTTTATGGGGTTTGTCTTTTTGGGTTTTTTTTTTTTTTGGTCCTCTCCTTCCACCCACCAAATTCTGCAACCCAGTAATATCTCACTCCTTTCTCTCCCTTAAGCCCCTTGTCTCTCCCCTTCCATCTTTGGATATCCATACACATTTTACTGATTATCCTTCCATTTTACAATAATAGTCTTATGCAGTATTTGTTCTTATGCACTTTGGTTTACTCAGCATAATGTTCTCTAGCCTCTCACATGTTGTATAGTATTTTTCAAAATTGTCGTTCCTGCGTGCTGCATAGTATTCCATTGTGTAAATGTACCACAATTTCTTAATCCAGTTGTTTGTTGATGGACATTTGGGCTGTTTCCATGTTCTTGTTATTGTGAATAATGATGCTATACACACTGGTGTACAAATCTCCATTTGTGTTAAGACTGTTTAAAATCAGGTGGTATAATCAACTCAAGGTCCTATGTTGGCTCTCATGGACTTGTTTTCATTTCTTTTAGCTTCAATTTGAACTTTCATATGCATAAATGACAGTCTATTCCACAGTGACAATGTTTTGACTGCTGAATTGAGATTTTCCACAAATGTAATTAATCTGAATCTTATAAAAAAAGTTGTATTTCTTAAATACAAGAAGTAATTAAAATTTAGCATTGTAGGTTCAAGCAGATTTTTAAGAACTGGCTACATAGTTGAAATGTTAATATTCTTTTATTGTTAGGTGCCACTCAGTCAAATATTACTAATAACAACCCTATGAACAGACCAAAACCTTACTCTATCCTGCAGCATCTTCACAATCTCTACCATGCTGAAGTCCATTTTTGTAGTTCTGTGTCAATCCATTTTGTTGAAGGTCTTCCTCTCTTTCACTGCTCCTATACTCTTCCCAAAATGATGTCTCTTTCAAGAACTGACATCTCTTCACAATATGGCCAAAGCTTGTGAGATCAAGTTTCATTATCTTTGCCTGTAAGGAGTATACTAGTTGTACTTCCTCAAGGCAAGTTTATCTGTTCTTTGGCAGTCCATGGGATATTCAATATTCTTCAATAAAACAATTCAAAGACATCAATTATTCTTCTCTGTCTGTGCTTTTTTAACATTAGTGCAGGAAATATTTTTTTTTAAAAAAAAAGCCAAAAAAATGTCCTGCTGTCAATTCTTACTAACAGAAACCCTTCAGGACAGACTAGCTGCCTACTAGATTTCAGAGGCTGTAAATCTTAGTGCAGACTTAGTGCTACATAATTCTCGGTCAGAGTACCTCGTAGGCTTGAACTACTGACCTTTTGGTTAGCATCTGGGCACTTTATAACCAGTATGTTACTAGGGATCCTCAAATGTAATAAAGATCACTTATTTAGAAATACTGTAAGATATCAAACAGAAAATGTTTTAACTGATTATTCTAGAGGAATAATCTGCGTAAACCCCAGCCTCCAGAACTACACAGTTGTCAGCTATGAAGCAGACTGTTCTGAAAACAGATCACAAAAGGAAGTCTGGATAGAAGGAGAGAAAACAGGTAAGAAAACTCAAAACATAAAAAAGCAGGATTACTGATCTGAAGACTGGTTGAACTTCCCTGTACTATGGCCCCTACACATCCTTTAAGCTGGGGTGGAGGGGAGTCACACCCATGGCTCCACTTTCAGGAAATGACAGATAGGACTATGAAGTGAACAAGTACACTAGGGAAATAAGCAGTCAGAACTGGCAACCACAAAGATCAAAAGGACAGCCTTTAGCCTTTGCCCAGAGAGGAAGTTGACAAGGCAAGAAGGGACAGGAAAGAAGTGCTGTTATACTGCAGGGACTGCAATCAGTATCACAAAATACAGGAATTACTGGATGGGTAATCAACTTGTTCTATAAACTTATGTCCAAGTCACAGTAAAATTTAAGAAACAGCAGAAGGAAAGGCAATGTGTAATAAAGGGATGATCAGTACAATAGCACCAAAAAAAGGACGGCACCAAGTATAGAATGATTAATGGAAACCGAATTAATTAATGGGAGGAAGTAAGAAAAAGTGCCATTACACAGTACTAAAAATGTTACAGAACAAAATACATACGAATGGTTGATAAAATTAATCTGCTTTGTAAAGAGTCACTCAAATCACATTTTAAACACTGAACATTAACATAAACAAAGAAAACAATGCAACTGATCATTTCCACTGGTTGCTCTGAAGACCATCCCATGTCTTTAAAGTTCTCATTAATATTCTCGTATCTCTTAGAAATGAAACAAGTAAACAAGGAAGAAGGCAAACAAAAGAAGTCAAAGGGAAAAAAAGAGACAATAAGAGGTATGTATAAGTGAAAGGTATTACATTTATAGGTAAAATAAGAAAAAATATTACCCATAAATGAAATGAACATTAACTACTTATATGTGAAAAACAGAAACAATGATGGGATTTATGTATATTTATTACATTTATTTATGATAGGTCTACTTGTGGTACAGAGGTAACTTGTGGTTGCTGTGAAGCCTAACACTGTGACATTGATGAGTCAAAAGTGAGAATGGTTACCCATGGTGGTCAGTGTTTGGTGAAGCTCTCTGATTAAAAGAAGTATGGAAGCAGGAGTGGCATCCACTTCCATAACAGCTTGCCTCTGGAAACCCTATGAAACTGGAGAAAGGACGAAAGTTACACAAGTGTCCAAGTATTTCGTTCAAAGGGTCGCTATGAATCGCCTATGACTTGATGGCACTTAACAACAACAACAACAACAACGATATTATATACAATTTACCCAGTTTACAAATTAAAACAATACTGCACCATGAGTTCATTAACTAGCCAAAACCAGCAATGGAGACCTAACTCACACTTTACAATGTGTTTCTATCAGTAAGCAACGGAGCTCTTAACTCCCACATTACACTGTGCTGTTCTTGTGTAAAACACCATCTTACTTATAAGGGGCTCAGAGCAGTGAGCATTAGCTACTTTTTATTAGTAGCCCAACTGTTGCTTGGAACCAAGAATTTAAACTTCAATCTCTCTCTCTCTCATTGCGTGGAGTTGGAACTGATCCATAGCTGACTCTTTAGAGGATTTTCAAAGGCTTTAAAGCACAAGGGAACGATTTCTCATCTTTTTCTCACAGAGAAGCTGGTAGATTCAAATTGCCTACCTTTGGGTTGACAGCACAACTTCCTATTGACGAGGCCACCAGAGCTCCCTAAAAGTTAGTAACTGATCTAAATAAAATTTAAAAACTTACGTGCCAAAGTCCAGACATACAGTGTTACTATTTTTTTAAAGTGACTGTTGGTGGGAGTGTAAAATGGTGCAACCCCTGTGGAAAGCAGTATGGCGCTTTCTCAAAAAGTTGCAAATAGAGATACCATTTGACCCAGCAATTCCACTACTGGGAATATACCCTGAAGAGACCATAGCTGACATCCAAGCAGATATATGCACACCCATGTTTATTGCAGCTTTGTTCACAATAGCAAGGAGTTGGAAACAACCTAAGTGCCCATCAACAAACGAATGGCTAGAGAAGCTGTGGTATATTCGCACAATGGAATACTATGCTGCATTAAAAAACAAGGAACCCATGCAATATTATTCAAAATGGTTGACTCTGGAGAACATTATGCTGAGTGAAATATCCCAGTCACAAAAGGACAAATATTACATGATGCCACTGTTGTAGAATGGGACTGTCCTTGGGGTTGGGGAGAGACTGAGTAAGATGGGTTCAATAATGTATACTGCACTGAAACAGAGGAGGGAGAGAACCGTCTAAAAGAGAGATGTACCTGGGTATATCTGTCATCACAGGAGACTAGAGCGAGGGCTGCATGGTGGAGGGGACCTGGGGGAGTGTTTGTAAAACAATGAAAGAATCTTTTCTTTTACTTTTCCATAATATTTGGACTCATGTACTTATAACT
Source organism: Elephantulus edwardii (assembly GCF_000299155.1). Classification (NCBI taxonomy): domain Eukaryota; kingdom Metazoa; phylum Chordata; class Mammalia; order Macroscelidea; family Macroscelididae; genus Elephantulus; species Elephantulus edwardii. The sequence goes on from NW_006399787.1 coordinate 13,058,856, forward strand.
TGTTAGTCAAATTTGTGTCTTCTAGGTTGCAACACCCCCATGATACATCTTGAAGGATATGTACATGTACAGCCAAGCACAATCAATAAGAGTGCATCTGAATTCCAAAATCAATCTCCATAATAGTCTATGTGTTTCCTACTGCTAAAGGGGCCCTTTAGAGTAGTGAGAGAAGATCTTCACCCTGAAACCCACAGCGTCCCTTTTCAGCAGGAAGTAGCTAAGAGAATACGCCGTCCCCTTTTCCTTATGACTCAGGGTGAAGTCTCTCTCAGGGAGGAGTGATAGGGAATGGCAAAGGATACACTGACAAAGAAGATTAATCAGAACTGGCTTTGACAAGCACTGTGGCATTTGGACAAGAACACCCTGGGAGGAGGGTAGAGAGAATAGTGCAACAATGAATGAGTGGAAGCCCAAAATCTCTGTAAATGTTTATGAAAATTAATAAAATATAATTATAGAAAAAAAAAATAAAGTGACAAAAAAAATAAGTTACAGCATATTCACTTTAGTTAGTTCCATTTTCAGCCTTTTGCTTGTACGACCTGTCCAGTTAAACCAAGAAACCACATATCTTAAAGAAATGAGAGCTATGACACAAACTTACATACATACCCCATGTTTATTGCAATGTTATTTATAATAGCAAAGAGCTGGAAACAATCAAAGTGTCCAGCAACAAACAAAATCACATGGTGTATACACACACTACAGTATTACGCATCACTAAAAAAATCACCAAGAATTTGTGAAATACTACAAAACGTGGATGAATCTGTAATAAATTAGGCTGAGTGACAGAAGTCAGTCACACATGGTCAATTATGCTATCTTGCTGGTCATTATCATCAAGTCAGAAGCATTCATAGATGACCCCCCAGGGAGTTTTCAGAGGCTACAAAGTACATGGAGGAGACTGTCCATCTTTCTCTTGCTGATTAGAACTGTTTGCTACTCATTACCCACTATGTCACCAGAGCTCCCTAATTATTGTATAAGACCACTATTATACTAAAAGCTAAGGAAAGGTTGACAGGTAAGGAAGGGTCAACATTGGAGGGTTAAATGAATGGAAAAGGAAGAAGAGTAGTGTAAAAATGGATAAATAGGTTGAGTGAAGGGAAAGGCAACAGACAATAAGGGGTACTCTAAGCAAGACACTAATTATATTAATAAATCATAATCTTATATAAACAAATTATCTATGGATGATGGAGTGAAAAAGGATTGAAATTTATAAACTTTCATTTGAAGAAAAAGTTTTAAAACTGTGAAACAACCATGAAGAAAAAACTCAGCCTACCTAAAAAAGAAATCATACCCACAAACTGATCATAATACTGGGGCTTTCTCAGATAAGTCTTTTAAAAATCATCAGTATTATACTAATTGCTTTGACATATCCCAGTATATTTTCAAAGTATTTGCACATCCATTACAGGTTGTTCCCAACTCAAGATAGAGTTCATTCCAATAATCCTTTGTAAATGGGTTCTCTGTTAAGTCGATTACTACTCCCCCCTAACCCATTTTCAATATTACTGCCTTTTATTCTTTCTCTCATTGCTGTCAAATTGGTTTCAACTTACAGTTGACCCTCCAGAGAGTTTCCAACACTGTAAGCAGCACAGGAGGAAAACACCCATCTTTCTGGTGGATTTTAATCTTTGGATTAGCAATACAAAAATCCTCTATAAAGTACTCCACCAGAGTCTCTTATTACTAGTATTTCTTTTAAAACTAAACATCGGGCTAGCTCTGGTGGCCTAGTGGCAAGAAGCTGCACTGCAATCCCAGGGGTGCACGGTTCGAATCCACCAGATGCTCTGCTAGAGAAGGAGAGACAATCTCCTCCTATACCAGTCAGATCCAATTTAATGGTACACACACACAGAAAAAAACAAAAACAAAACGAAATATCTGTGAATTAACATCTGAAGATGATCACATTGGCACATTACATGCTACAACAATAAGATGTGCGCCCTGTCCTCCTTAGAAAAGACGGTTGTCAAAACAACTATGAGATATCATCTCACCTCAGAATAGCAAAATTTAACAGAACAGCAATCAACAAATGCTGGCGAGGTTGTGGAGAAACTGGAACCCTTATTCACTGTTGGTGGGAGTGTAAAATGGTGCAACCACTATGGAAAGCGGTATGGT
>NW_006399787.1:13061914-13063330 GCF_000299155.1 Elephantulus edwardii
GATTTGACGGTACACACATTAAAACAAACAAACAAAAAAAACAAAAACAAAAACAAAAAACAAACAAAAAAAGAATCCCTCGAGGAAAGACATCTGTATTTTTATGTGAGGAACAAAAGCTCGGGGGGAAAGTGAAGGAATTTGCCCACACACAGTATGTGGCAATTGAGGAACAGGTTGGTTTGAGAACTCAGAACTCAGGTCTGATGCCTGGCCTAGGTCTTCACCCATGATGCTCTGAAGATCACAATGCCACAGGGTGCCTCACCTAGAAGAAGTGCTCTTTACGTTCAGCTCAGGACGAAGTAGATGCAGGGAACAGGGCTAAGATTTCATTCAGGCTTGGAAACAAATAAACATTGTTGGCACAAAGGGGTGGGCAAAGCCAGATTTTATTTTGGTCCAGTAACAGCTGAAAACGATGACTGGACTGAGAAGGTCAATGAGTACACTGTTCAAGCAACCATAGCAAAAGACACTAGTGGACTTTATAACATTTTTATCGGAATGCTGAAAACAAGGCAACAATTAGGAAGCGAGGCTCTTCCACATTATTTGAGTTGCACAGGGACAGGGGAGCAAACAAAAAGTAGATTTTTAGTGTTTTATCTCTCTAGCCACCTACCAGAAGAATTCCTAAAACTGACATAGCACAATTGATTCTCTGCCATTCTAGTCTCTAAAGACACATATGCTCAATTAGACAAAAGGAAAAAATAATTCTTTCTCTAATCGTAATTCCAATTTTTTTATATAAAGACAATGAAAAAACCTCAGGAAAAGGAAAGACTATCTCAAAGCTCAGATAAGCTGGATAGAAAAAGTCTATCAGACCAGATCAATGTCTAACCAAGAAACCTCCTACCAGGCCTGTCAAAAAGCATCACAGCAGCCAAGTTTAGAATCTCAAAACTTAAAAATCCCACTCAGAGAACCACCATTAGAAAAGGACATTTTTGTCACTCATTGAATTCCAAGAGAACGAAACCCAAACTTCCTATAGAGCCTGGATATTTACATTGTCTAGAGCACTGACTTTCTTCACCAAGAAAAACACAAACAAAATGTTTATTTTACAAAAAGGAAGTATCTTTTTGAGATTTCATCAAAACCTTCTCCAGGGCACAAAGAGCTGTGGCTTGCTCTGGCTTCTGGCCACTTAAGTTTCTTTTCTGCTTAGCAAAGTGCTAAAAAAGAAAGGTGGGGTGTTTGGTTTTTTTTCTGCGCCTCATTTTTTTTTTTACAAATAATAATTTTTATTTGTAATTATTAAAAGGCTGAATTTTAAACAGATTCTTGAACTGGTGGCTCATAACCATCAGCTCGTTCAACTTTTGCACCTGTCTCATCTCCAGTAGCTTTTCCAGAGCTACCACCTTCACCTTGAATCTCCATGAGTTTGCCCAATTCAAACTT
>NW_006399787.1:13063780-13075872 GCF_000299155.1 Elephantulus edwardii
AGCTTGAATTTTCTAAACGCAACTTCGTCATTTTGCAAATCAGCAAGGCTCACTTCAAAAACACGACCCTTTAGTCCATCAGACGCAATTTTGGTTCCTTGAGTCCTTGTGACTAATGTCTTCCCAATATTTCTTATATTGAACATTGCTGGCGCCTTTACATCATACCAGTCTTTCTTAGAAAATGGATCAACCACTTTCTTCTTGGCTCCTTTTTTGGCACCTTTTGTAAGGCGCTTGTTCTTGCCGACCGCCATGGTGGTGCCGAAGGAATGAAAAGGCTCTGCGCCTCATTTTAGTACTAAAAAGTTTTCAAGTGCCAAATGAGCTTGCAAGGTAATCTCTGTCTCCACAGAAGTACTTCATCAGCCTCAGCGTGATTTGGTTTGATAGGTAACCTTTAGCAGTAACCTAAATTGTGATTATATGGGCTAGCAGAGCCAGTAAATTTTTAAAAGCACATATCGAACAAGAAAGGTAACCAAACACTAAATTATCTTGGAAAAAGACTCGATCTTTTTAACAGATCAGGAACAAATACTTTCCCCAGATCTACTAAAAGTTCTATGAAAGAGAAGATGTCAAAAAGAGCAAAAGGAGTGATACATTCTATTTGGTGATTTCCCCCTCTCCTTTCATCCCACACCACCTCTCTGAACCATCTGTCCTAGATTAGATTAGATTATTATTCAGCAAATACTCCCTCGCTCCCCTGGCATTTCTATAGGACAAATACAGAAAAGTCTATCTTTTGGCCAGGCTCTGGGTTTTTGTTTTACCTCAGGTTGGGTATGGTCTCTTATCCTTTGCGAATCATCACATGACTTACTTTGGCCAATGGGACCTTAGCAGAATGGAACTACGAAGACCCTGCCTTCTTGCATCTGTTGCTCCAAAGCCACAGCCCCTTGGCCTGGACCCCAGAACGATCAGTGAAATTCTTAGGATTAAGTATGTTTCAGGATTAAGATGGATTTGGAATCTTTTAGTTAATACGATATAAACATTGCATTTTCTATAATGCTTTTTAGGGTCTTAGGCAGCACCCATAATAAGGGCTGGCACAGAAACCATATCAATGAACTTGAACTTATCCGAGACGGTGAGCATGGTATAGGGCAGGGCAAGGTTCAGATCTGTTGTTCACAGGGATGCTACAAATCAGAATTGACTTAATGGCATCTAACAACATTATCAACATTGGTATAACATAAAGAATATTGTACCACAGAAAACAAAGCTCATTTCACCAATTCTAGGAGGAAGGTATGATAATCCAGTTACCGTCCCAATTTATCTTCAGAAACGCAAAAAAATAGAATTTAATGAAAAAAATTACTGAGATCTAACTTATATGTAAAGTATTATTATATTCAGCCACACCTGCAGTATTTTGCTTTGGATTAAAAAGAAAACATTAAACATTTACTGGGTTTCTTCTACAATCTATACACTGTGGTAAGAGCCAGGGATTCCACTGAATGTAATTTTGCTGCTTCTTCCTTAAGGAGCTCTTACCATTTAGAGAAGATAAGCAATACATTTTTATATTGAATAAATGTTAAAATTGAAATGTTTTGGAAATAGACATACTGGGTTATATAAAATAAAATTCATTTCACCTATTTAAGAAATGTGCTTACTAGAGAATCTTAAACTACACTTGTGCCTTGTAGTTCTACTGAACACCACCGCTCTAAATCCTCCTGTTGTACAATAGGCCTAAACTCAAAATCTCCAACAAATGCTTTCTTACTGAAGGTTCAATCCTTTTTTGTTCCAATCTCCTCAGCTGCCTCCTAATCCATCTCATTAATCTCCTTGCTACAAGTGTTCCTATGGGGTTGGACTTGCTTCCTTGGCCCTCCTGTCAGATAACAGTTCTTCTATTGCTCCAACATCAACTCCCCAAGACTGACTTCTCATTAGATCACCTGTATTAGGCAGAAGTTACCTCAATTTCCTTAACCATTCTAATCCCTACACCCCACTGCTCATACACATTGCTGAGTTTGAATTTATGAGAGCTGACCCTTCAATGGGTTTTGAGAAGCTTTAAAGTGCACAGGAAGAGACTGGCCATTTTCCTCCCTTGGAGCACCTGGTGGATTTGAACTAAGTTGCAGGACAACCCCTTACCTATTATTCCACCAGAGTTCCATACCCTACTGCTTAATCGGCTAAAGAGCTAATCATAGTGCCACACTAACACCTTCGAAATCTGCCTGGCATCTATTAGATTAACAAAAGGTAGTAAAAGAGGTCTTTAAAAAAAAGAGTTTTTCAGCAAACTTTCAAGAGAAGTTAGGTCTCTCCCTGCAATATGACACATCCGCAGTGGAAGAAGAGCAGGAACTGTGGGGACTTGGCAGTGAGGTAAAGGGGACCACAGCCGCCTTGGTCACAGATGTTACAGATTTCCTGCTAGGATGATGACCAAAGCTTTCCCCTGGTTCTCTTTCGACAGCGAGGAAACCATGTGGTAGTTTCAGACTAATGACGACCATTAACTTAAAATTCAGCACTCCAACATATCCATTCTGAGCAAAGAACACCCAGAAGTGTGGCAGCTAAGAAAAGAAGACTGGGAACCCAGAAAACTGATTAGAGGGTATTGTGCACCCAATAAATTGGATTGTTTTTCACTGTTAAAAGTCTTCTGGCTTGCTTAAATTGGTTGATTTCTGCAGAAGAGTTAACAGCCTGTGCAAGTGCCTGAAAGTAGCAAAGGGCAATAGACTCCAATCCCTTTGTCCTCCTTCCTGTTACAGTGCATAACATAATGCACAGATTGGGTCCGAGACACTCAGTTACAATCCAGGGGGTCCCTGCGGTTCTTGTTTGTGATACATTCTCTGATTATAATGGATTCACTTTGTCTTCAACTCCTAGCGTGAAAATCTTACTATTCTAAAACACAACTCAAATTCCCTTAACCAGATCTGATCTCTACTTGCCTCAACCTTTCAAGGACTCTTAAAACCTTAATGCGTGCTGTCATACAGCCGTCTGAACACTATGCTTGTCGCCCACACTAAACCTTGGAAGACTTTATTCATCTTTGTCCAAAGTGAACAGTGCTTTAAAAATTGCTTTTAAGTTCTCTTCCTAGAGAAGATATAATGCGAAAATAATCAGAGAAACAAAACAAACAAACAAAATGGGTAGAAGGCAATGCAAAGGACTGGACATGCACGTCTCATGACAGCCCCGATCAGGACAAAGAATCACACGTGAGCAAGGAGGAACTCAGCCCCGAGTGCACCCGGTTCTCCAGAATGGCACTCTTGGGGCACTCGGCGCGGAGTTTCTCTCACCAGTTGCTCAACCAGCCCCAGCGCCTTCCTCTTTCCTCCTCCTCCTCCACTCCAATCAAGGCGGCCAACCCCCGCCCAGGGTACCCGCCCAGGGCACCTGTGCCCAGCGGTGTTTCGGGAATCAAGCATTTCCGGACAACGCGCTCAAGGGGATACGCTCTTCAGCCTGACCGCCCGCGGCGCCTGGAGCCGCAAATCCCGGCCGCCCCTCGGCGTTTCCCCACATGGGATCCTGCCCAGCCGCGCCCCACCCCTCATCCTCGAAGACACTGGCCCCACAGCCCGGGCGGCGGCAGAGAGCCGGGCCTTGCCCGGGGACGCCGGGCTAGAGGTGCCTTGTTCTCTTCTTCGACTCCCCATTACCAACCTACTCTCTATGCACCGCCGCCGGCCGCTCTCAGGCGAGGTCCCTTCCCGAGCGCCGCTGTTTTAGTTCCGATGTGAAGTCAGCGCCCCCAGAGCTGCCCGTCCCAAGCCCCGCCCGAAAGGCCTCGCCGCTGTCGTCACTTCCGGCCAGGACGTCGTTGGCTGCCGGCACGCCGGGAGAGGGCGGGGCAGCGCCAGCTGTTTATCCCGGCTCCCTCGCTAGGTGGGGCTCACCAGCTAGCTGCTGGCCTCGGTCATCCCAGCGTAGACATGGACCGGGATCCGCATTAAAGCTCCTACGTAAACGGGGGGTCGGCGAGTGCCTCTCCTGGCTCAAAAGTGCTGTTCATTGCCATAGCGTCTTAAATTTAACGAGTTTTCCCATTTTTCTGTAATGTTTCCCAAATCCCAAACCAGGTGCACAGCGAACATGTTTGCTTGCTTGAGTTAAATTACAACTAGTTAAATTGTAAATATTTGCGCCCCGCCTTATTCTAGGTACAATAAATCAAACGTTCTGGAGGACCAGAAACAGTTGTAAACAAATATCTCCAGATTCCAGGGTTTCAAGTTTCAGAACATTTTAAAGATCTAAGTTAAAGAACCCCACGTAGGTAACAATATCTGCTACTGAGTGGCTGAATGGTCATTTGCCTTTTACATCCACATCATGATAGATGAATAGATTGAGATTGTTGACAGCTTCAGTTTGCTTGGCTCTATAATCAACACTCTTGGTACCAGCAGCCAGGAAATTAAAAGACAAATTGCATTGGCAAAGTCGGCTGTCAGAGACCTCTCCAAAGTACTGAAGAGCATCGATGTCAGTCTGGAGACTAAGATGTGTTTCCAATTACTTGCTATGCATCAGAGAGTGATGCTTTTGAGCTGTGGTGCTGGAAGAGTGTATTGAGTATATCATAGACTGCTAAAACAAACAAGTTTGTCCTGGAGAGATGAAGCCAGGCTTCTCCTTGGAGGCAAAGATTCTGGGGCTTCGTCTGACATACTTTGGACATGTTGCAAGGCAGGATCAGACCTTGGAGAAGGATGTCATGCTTGGGAGGTTGGAGGGACAGCGCAGGAGAGGAAGACCCTCGATGAAAAGGATTAATTCAGTGACTGGGGTAATGGGGGTAAATGTGTGGGAGACAGTAAGACTGGCATGGGATAGAGCAGGGTTTAGGGCTGTTGTACATAAGTTCATTATGAGTTGCAGGCGACTTGACGGCACATAACAGCTTTTAAAAAAATTGCATTTAAGAGGAGACAAGCAATTTATTAAATATACTGGAAGGTCAGCAGAAGAGTGGAAGACTCACTGCAGCAACAGGCTCAAGCATGTCAGAAATAATGACAATTTATTAAATATACTGGAAGGTCAGCAGAAGAGTGGAAGACTCACTGCAGCAATGGGCTCAAGCATGTCAGAAATAATGAGTATGGCATAGGACAGGGGTCAGATCAATTCATAGGGTCACTATGAGTCGTATTTCATTCAAGGGCACTTGCAACCAACCCTGGTAAAGCTCAGTCAACAATTGAACACTACCATACAGAACCAAAGATTAACAACAGAGAAATGCTCAAGTTCACAGGCATTCAGAGCACTGAAATTCAGATTGAAAAAGCCACATCTGTAGCATGTCTAGTCTTTCCAGACCTGATCTGTTACAGCGAGTTTCTCTACAATTTTATGAAAGTTGATCACCAGGCCTTTCTTCCCATTACTAAGAGAATCAAAATGTCAACATTCAAGGTTTAGTGGTTGAGCACAAATCATTTAAGACTACTCAAGGACCTAAGTTTCACATGAGCATGGATTTTTGTCAATTTATTCTGTGTACTACTTCAAGTGTTAAAGACAGTTTTGCTAACTACCATTTACAAGTGTGATTTACTGGCTCTGAAAAGCAGCTAGAGGGTCAGTTATGGGTTGGTTCTGACTTGACAACAGACAACTGTTGAGGTGACTCATAGTGACACGAGGTACAACAGTGTCTTCTTGCGTCATCTTTACCATCTGCTGAATTTATCTACTTGAGTCTTCCTCTTTGCTAACAACCATGAAGTCCAGACACTGGTATGTCCTGTTAATATGACCTAAAGTATATGAGATGAAGTTTAACTTTTTTTTTTCATATTCACTTTTAAGTGAGTTTTTTTTTTGTATTTACTTCTAAGGAGCTGTACTTTTTGCTAAGACAGATTTGTTTGGGAAGTTAACAGTATATAAAAAATTCTTCAACACAATTCAAAGGCATATTCTTTGGTATTTCATATTAATTTCTCCACCTTCACATATTTATGAAAACAATCTGATAATACAGTGGCTTGGATCAGACCTTAGTCTTTAACATAACATCCTTACTCCATAGCACTTCAGAGGTTCTTGACAGCATATCAGCTTGATGCAATGTGTCATGTGATTTCTTGGCTGCTTGGTACTCATTGTGGATTCCAGTAAAATTAAATTACTATTTCAATCTTTTATCCATTTATCAAGATGTTGCTTATTGGTCCAGTTGTGAGGATTTTTTTTTCTTTATGCTGAGATGTTAAGGTTATATACTGAAATTCCTAATTTGTTTAACAAGTATAATCACAACCTATTTGACAACTGCTTCAATCTCTTGTCAACTGATAAAACTTAAGTGTCTTGGTAAAAAAAATACAAAGTACTGATAAACTAACTTAGGAAAAATTTCAATTTGAAAAGTTTTGTGCAAAGATGGTGATGGATTAGTATTTATAGCCAAAACCTGCCATACATTAATTTATAGCTTATGATGCACTCATTTCACAGGATGAGTTATAGACTTTGAAGATTGTGTAACAGTATGTCAAATGAAGAGAAATAAAATATATGTAAAAATGTAAATACAATGCATATTCTTATATAAAAGCAAACAAGACTGTTAGGTCAAAATGTGAACTTAGACTTTGTGTTATTAGACTATAGATTTCTCTCCTGTTTTATCCTAGAATTCAGAACCCTGGGTATTACCATCAAGGGAGAATCAGCAAGTTCTGACAATAGGTTACTTTTAGATTACTGAACAGACACCAGTTTTCAGAGATAAAGTAGGATGTATCCTTTTACAAGGCCAGTTTTCTCAATTTGGCTGTTACTAGTAGTCAGTGGTTTTGAATTTTCAGTAGAATGGTTAAGGTCAATCAAAACAGTTTAAGAGGTTTTACTCACTTATTCCCTGCCACTGTTGCAATTCGTAGGAACCCTCCATCATCTGACTTCTGAGGTAGTAAATTCTGACAGGAAGAAAATGCTCATCTTCCTCCAGTAGAGCCACTGGTGGTTCTGAAGTACAGAAAAGTGGACTTTGGGTTTGCTGAGCAACTCCCTACAGACTGTACGACCAGGCTCCCTTTGAAAGGTTTGGAGGAATATACGAAGTTTGTTCAATGATCTCAGCAATACAAGGAATGGAGATGAAATCCGAGGTTTTGCTTGTTTAGGTTCTTTACAAACATTCCAGATTAAGGGCAGATACTGCAAATACCTGAGCAAGGGAAACGTGCAGGAGGCAGGCAGAACCAGAACCAGTGGGGTGAAGGTCTTCTGGATACAATGGGTGGTATACCATTAATTATAGAAAGTACAAATTCAAAATCCAGATTAACACAAACTGAAGAGCCAAAATATGACAGAATGTGTGTAGTTTTCCTAAGTGAAAATAATTTGCCAGGGCAGGGGGCGGAGGGGGGGCGCAGGGAATGGCGACAGAGGACGACAACACACAATTAATTTCATTTACTCATTAAGCACTGAAATTACACATAATCTTCACAATTTTAGTGATTCACTGCAGCACTGGTTTAGAAAGTTAAATAGCAGTAAAAGTATATGTGAAGCGGAGCTGAAATCCAGAAGAGTGACAAACAGCACTGAAGGAGCAGACTTTCTGCAACAAAGCATTTAATTTCCCTAAGCGTTTAGAACTTGGAACCAGGAACTGAGAAAACCAACACAAGGAAACGAGCAAGGAAACCCCCAAATCCCACTTCCACTGAGTTGATGATAACTCATGACCACCTTCCATCAGGTTTCGAGGCTGTAAATATTTACACATGGCTCACCTTTTTCAAGAGCAGCTGGTGGATTTCCAGAGCAAAGCTTTTCAATGAACAATACAATATATAAAATGCTATTCCACCAGAGCTCCTTAGAGACAGAGACCAGTGATAAATGATATGGACAAAATCCAGTACCAGGTGGAGAAAGATAAAGCACACAGGAAATTCAGAGTGCTCAATTTCTCTATAAAAAGCTTGTCTGTCAGATAATGTTCTAAGTCAGAGCAATCTAATTCACAGAGTCTAGGAGGAATTGGCCATCCACTTCCAAAACAGCAGGCCTCCATGTACAACAAAGCACACTTAGACTAGCTGGTATGGCAACTGAGGCTGAGCCCTCAAGTATGGAAACACATAGGAGGAACAGCTGTAAGCAGACACTCATGATTGGAACAAGGACATGTTGCAAGGCGGGATCAGTCCTTGGAGAGGGATATGCTTGGGAGGGTGGAGGGACAGAGCAGGAGAGGAAGACCCTCAATGAGATCAATGAGATGGATTGATTCAGTTACTGCAGTAATGGGGATAGGTATCAGAGACAATAAGATTGGCAAGAGATAGAGCAGGGTTTAGGGCTGTTGTACACAGGGTCACTATGAGTCATAAGTGACTCAAAGGCACTTAACAATAGAAGTGCTAACATTAGTCACCAATAAAAATCAGGACTTGGTCAATCAAAAACAAATGCTAGTTCTTTTCACCAATTCCTAGAAAATCCAGGTCAACATTTTCCAGTTTGTATATGTAATGCCACTGCCAGGGTTACCTATGGGAGAAGAGCAGAACTGATGAAACTGAAGTCCTTAGGACACATTGCTTGTTCTCATTTTCAGAATTTTATCAGTTTCTCATCCCATACTGTGCTTTGCAAGCACTGGTGCCCACATATCCAGCCCCATTTAAGAACAAAGACAGGCTTTATTTTACTATTTCTTATCTCTACTCTCAAGTGATGAATGAATGTCACTGTCCCATTAAATCTCTTAGCCAGAAATTTTAAAAATCTGCCTCAGTGATATATTTATCAACCAAAGACCTACTGTCAACTTTCCACCTACAGTTGGTCAGATGTCTCACCAACACTACGAAGTCATCAGGGGAAAAATATCTCTTCATATGAAGTTTGTGGATTTTGCAAGCGCTTAAAAAAATTTCGCTTTTGCTACTTAGAAACAAAAGGCAAAAAAATGTTTTAGCGTGTATTTTAATATTAACATTTTTCTAAATTTCCTAAAAATAAACTCATTCCATATGCTTATTCCAATAAGCATTTTCTCTGCTCTGAATGAACCCTATCGGAGCAGCCCCTGTCCATCTTCCTATAATCATTAAGCTCTAATTAGCACTGTCCAATAGACACTATATTTGACTACTGTGCACCAGAAGTGTTTACAGTCACAAGCAAAACTTCCCCATTATTTAGTTGATGCCTAGTCACAACAACTAAAGGAGCTGTTGTGCTGTACTGTGTGCCACTAACCAAAAAGTCAACAGTTCTAACTCAACAGCTGCTCTATAGGAGAAACTTGAGACATCACTGGTAAATACTGACAGCCTTGGAACTGACTCTTAATGGCAATGAATTTGGTTTTGGCATGTTTGTGAGGCTGTAAATCTTTCTTGAAGGGCACTGCCACATTTTCTGCAGAGGAACTGTTTGTGATTTCAAACTGCTGACTTTTTGATAACAGCTGAAGGCTGTACCTACAGGGCCATCAGGGCTCTTGAAATGTCACTCAACTCATCGTGTCACGTTGGAAATGACTTGTGACTCTGCTTCAACCATGTGGTATACCAAGTCTGACTGCGCTTCAAGTCTCTATACATATACATATACATATATATACATATATATATATACACACATACACACACCAGCATTTCTCTGTGTTGTCACTTCTTTTCACACTCACTTGATGAAGTTTATCCTAAGTCATCTCCATCTAACATGAACAGTACTGTTTAATTAATGTGCATGGAGGGAAATTCTAACGCACTATCCATTTCGGTAAGAAGGGTCACGTCTTTAAAACTATGAGCTTCAATGACTAAATATATGTGTACACACAAGAAAGAGATTCAGCACCTTATCTGTGCATAAAAATGTAAAGGTCATCAATCCACATGTAATTGTAGCATGGTATGTACAACTGGGAATGTCCTTTCATTTAAGCAACAAACATGATTTGAAATTCATTTTTCTTTACAGAAAATACCATTTTTCCCTAGGAATTTTATATTATCATTTCTAATCAGACTATATTAATAAAACAGTATCTTTTGCCAAATTCTACATTTCGTATGATTACCAGAAAGCTGAGATAGGGTGTAGTAGAGACTATAACCATTTTAAAATCTTTCAGTACTACCTTTGGTTAAATTAGGGGTATGCAAAGAACTAAATGGGTGAATGAGCCTCACATAACCATTGTATACTTGTTTATTTACTTACTTCACTTTATAAAAGGGGGGAAAATGAGTTCAGTTCAGCTTAGCTCACAAAATCAGTTTTCTCAGTTTGCCATCATATCTGTATTCATATAGGATTACAAACTGAAAAAGCCCTGTCTCACCAAGTCAGACATTCTCATTGCTTTCAAGTCAGAACCAATTCATGTTTCTGAAGCTGTGACTCGCAATGGAAGAGATTATCCATCTTTCTTCTCAGTGTCATTGGTAAATCTGTCAGAGGTTACTGAGTTAGTGAAAATCCCTACAGACTTGGCCATAAGAATTACTACTTTCAACTATTTTAGAGCTCTCATGGAAGCAATAGAAAACATAAAGTACATAAGAAAAACTTCTTTAAGGTTCTGGGGATGAAGTGAAATAGGCTACATTATTGTTTCTCTTAAATATTTTGGATTACTTTTATAGTCATAGAATATACATAGTATGTTTATGTATACTTAGCTCAAAAAATTATTTTTCTTTCAAACCAACTTAAGAGTGTTACTATGTAGAAAACAGTTCCAGGGATACCAAAGATAACCACTTCCACGTCAAATATTTAGGTAAATCAGATGGGTTGTCTAAGGCTCTTACTTACCTTTATACCAAAACAAGAAAAGACTTGAAGTTCTTAAATTATTTTAAACCTGTATGTGCAACAAATGAAGATGACTGTAATAAAGAATTTGTTGTATATTAGGATTGGATCGACAGCAAGCATGAGTTGTCTGTAGGAGACTGAGCCTGGCAACTTCCTGTACTTTAAACCGTTATCAGAGGAACTTCAGTGATTTAGTGCAAAACATGTCAACTGTTCAGGTTAGTGGTTCAAATTCACCAAGCGCTCTGTGAAGAATAAGCTGTCTCCTTCTGTGAAGATTTACAGCACTGAAAATTCACTGGAGGGTTACTATTAGAATGTGTGTCACTGGAATCACAGTATAGACCTTAGCACTAATATTAGCATCACCTGGGAGCTGGTGAGAAATGCAAAAATCTCCCACTTCCTACAAGATTCAAGTAATTAAGATGCAAATTAAACTTAGAGGAAGAACAACTTTCTAATATTATTTTTTTCCTCTCCAGATATATATATAGAAACTAGTACATAAAGAAAAATGAGGAAAAGCTTATTGATATTTATACAGGCTCATGGTAAGATAATCCAGAAACACTTAAGAAATTGGAAAGTTAAAAAAAAAAAAAAAAAGAAATTGGAAAGTTCTCTTGGGTATTTTTCCAGACATAAGAGACATCAGCTCTTCTTATAAAATATCTCTTATACCGAATTCTGAAAACGAAGCAGCTCCGAGAATCAAAAGGTTTTGCATTAAGCTAGGTGACAAACTTGACTTGAGGTGGTGTTGTGCATAACATATAAGGTGAAAAGGTGTCTGTGAAAGGACCTAAATTCAGGTATTAACACTTCTGTAGCAGAATATTCAAAATTTACTGCTACAGAGTGGGAACCATCTGACCCTCCATTAGGCTGAAAGCCATCAGCTGTAAATCACACAGGAGGAGACTGTCCATTTTTCTCCCTTGAAGTAAGTCGCTGTTGGACTCAAAAGTGCTAGGGCCTTAGCCTTCGGATTTGCATCACATCTTATGGACTACACCAGAAGTTTATACACCATTAATGGCTGCAGACAGAACAGGAATGGGATGAGAGACAAGGTTATACATTTGTAACCAGCAAGGGGCATCTTTCTGAAATTTTCCCTTAAGAAGCCAGAATTTTACATTAGTATTAAAAGGATCTTTGGTTCACCAAGGAAGACATTCAGATGGCCAACAAGCACATGAAGAAATGTTCAAAATCCCTAGCCCTGAGAGAGATGCAAATCAAGACAACCATGAGAT
>NW_006399787.1:13077528-13083092 GCF_000299155.1 Elephantulus edwardii
TGTGCGGGGAGAAGGGTGCAACAATGAATGAATGGAATTCCAAAATCTCTGTAGATGTTCATTGAAATGAAAAATAAACAACCTAAATTTAAAAGAGAAGAAAAAATAAAGAAAGGATCTTTGGGGCAGCTTTGGTGGCCTAGTGGATAAGGAGTTGCACTTGAACCCAAAGGCAGGCACAAATCTACTAGAGGCTCCAAAGAAATGAGCAGTCTCCTCTGTTGAAATTTACAGCCTCTGAAAACAAACTGGAGGATCAGCTATGAGTTGGTTCCAACTTAACAGAAATGAGTATATATTAAATTCTAAGGCTTGATAGTAGACTCATCCAAAATGGTAAATGACCCCTTGGACCTTTAGCTACTAGTACGGGGAAAAGGAAATAGCAAATAGCCCTTCCCACCCGCCCAAAAATCAAACTCTCTAAAGTACAACCAATAATTTTCAAATTAAGTTTTCTAGTATACACTGCACAATTATATCATAATTCCATTTATTAAGACTGAAAGAATGGAGTCCCTCAGAGATCAAATATATACATTTTTAATATCTGAAATATTTACATAATGAAACCATCTTATGTTCCAATGTTAAGAACAGTGTTTTCAAATGACCTCTTAAGATGTAAAAAAAGATCTAGTAACTCTAACTCACAGTTATCCTTTTGTCTTTAAATAAACTGACATGAGACAGCAGCACCTGTCTTACAAACTGCTTAAAATGTCTTAATTTTCAGGTAATTTTGTTCCCTGGTAAAGTTCTGACCTACAAGACTGCCTGTGTGTCTTTTAGAGTATAATCAGTGTATTTTCAAACTTTGATGAACATAGATAAAGCCATTTATCTGTGTATGAGTAAACAGAGGCAATATGATCTTTTAACAGAAGAAAAATTAGTAGTGGTTGAGAAATGCCACAAATTCTTATATTTCCTTCAAATTAAGATATAAACTTTGTAAATTGCCAAGCTGAATTCTCTTTATAAGTCATAGTCCCTAGTGTTCAAACTGCCAGCTTCATTTATCTTTCTGGTCCAGTTGTTTTTTCAAAAAGACCATTTTTATAAAATGGATTTCCTTTTTTTTTTCTTCAATTCTTATGCTTTTGGGAGGTAGATTCTTTCTCTCCTAAAAAAATTTCCAAAGGGACATCAAAATAAGTTAAGCCTTTAGAATATAAGGCTCTGTCTCATTTATAAACAATAAAATTAAGGGGAAAATTACTATGATTCACACTCCCTTAAAAGAGAGGATGAAACAGTCAGCTATGAACAGGAAAACTTGATCCTGTTCACGAAAATGATGTGTACAACAACACAATACTATTCTCTGGAAGACTACTATCTAATTATTCCAGACATTTGGGTTGGCACAGTATCATTTTTTTCCTTTCCCATTCTATTCTTTTGTAAGAAAAGTATTTAAGGAAACTCTCAAAAGAGCAAATTGAGGGAAAAGAAATCTTTTGCACAATCACACAAACGCTTTCATACAGGAGTAAAGATGGAATGGATTGTCCACTAATTCTTAAATTCTAATTTTAAATTCCACACCTTCAATGAGGACTTGCTATTTCTGATTAAAAGGGGGGAAGAGTTGTGACTGGTATTCTTTCAATGAAAATCATTTCTGTTCATTCCTGAACAGTACAGCTCAATATTAAGTGCAATTCTGCAAAAGAATTGGGGAGTCATTTTAATATTTACAAAAACAAATCAGCAGAACAAGATTATATCAGATAGCTGTGTACAGTAGCTGCGGCTTATAAAACATACCAGTAATTGTACCTGGTGAGTATAAAGAAAACCAAGATAAGACTCAGATGAATTTACAACCAAGGGAGTACACAGGGGCATCACCAAATTGGAGGACAAAACAAAATTCACATTTTCTACATTGGAAAAAAAATTACAGATTTCACAAATGTCTTTGAGGACAAAGAAAAATTCGAAGTCCTCTGAATGGTGGGAAAGAAGTATCAAAGAGAAGACTAAAAACAGTTTTACTTCACAAGACCAATTTTCTTAGCTTCTGTTTCATATATCAATAGTCTCCACATTTTGACTATAAAAACTTCGGCTTCTTCATCAAGTACCTAGAAGAAAAAGAAGGGTACAGTCTTAATATATATCTTTTAAAAAACCATCAAAAACACTTTCAGCATTTATTTTCAATAAAACCACTTAAATGGAAATATACTTACTTTGCTGAGTAAACTACACTTACCAAAACATAACTTTAAGAAAAACCTTCAAAACTCATATAAGAAACTGAGAAATAGAATTACTAAGATAAAAAAAGGCAAAATTCCACAGTTTATTCAACATTCAGTGCTTTTCTGACTCTTTGCCTTTCATCCATTTTATCTGTACACAGACAAATTTTTCACAAATGTTTTATAAGGAATTCAAATTCAAGTAATTCTTTAAGGCCATTTGGGGAGAAAATAAGTATTAGCTGGCTATGAATATCCACTGACGTCAGAGCTCATTCTTGGTTAGGAAGTCCTCTTGCCATTTCTTGCCTACATTTTAAATGGCAAGCCTCTAGCCATCTGGACATCTATCAAGTTACCTACCATGAAAGGCCTGCCATCTACTTTCAAAAAACCAGTCACTGAAAATACTCTATTAAGCTCCTGTTTAACACAACAAATGAAGTCTCCAAGAGTTAGTTGCTAGGTGTTGACAACAAGTCTGAACAAATGAAACATGAAAGGATCAAGAATAATGTTGAATATACACATGGACAATAAACATATGAAAAGATTAAAAAAAAAATAACAAGGTTTCTAACATAAGAGAAGACTGGGCATCTAAGTTTATATATTTATATAAATAAAAAAGGAACTATTGACAAGAAAATATTATCTTTAATGTCACAGAATGCTAACATATTCTATTTTATCTTTGGAAAAAATACATTTCAATTCCTATCAATAAAAGACAGAATACGACATACAGAAAAACTAAAATTGCAAGCTACTCCTTGTTCACATAAATAAATAATATGTAAGAGAAAATTTCTAACTTACCATGGCTACATCATCTAAAATGCTCTGAGGTGAACTATGAGCCATAACCTGAAAGAAACAATTAATTGTCACTCAGAAAATAAAAATCAGCAGAAATTTAAGGGACATATTTTGAAATTTGTACAGGAGTCAAGTGTCTGAGGAACTTTCTCAATTCCCTATAAGCCAAATGTCTTAAATATGGCACTGAAATAGGAGAACTTAATCATGAAAATAACGATCTTCAAAACCAAACCTCAAATGTTTTAATTCTATGATCATCCTAAATAGAAATGCAGACTAGGTCGGTTCTTCCTAATAGGAGGAGTGCTGAGAGACAAGAAGAATACTATACCTGTAAAATGCATTTAGACATACTTGAACAAAAGCAAAGTGCTCTACTATACTAAATGTCTTAAATCAGGACACAATGGAAAGAGATGGTGCGCTCTGATGATAAGTTTTACAAGCTTCCATCTGTTTTGTAGATATAAGTTGATCAAGACACAATCACAAGGCCTCAATTTCTTAATTTATTAAAGGAACACCAAAATGATAGTATTAGCAACTTGCACTTCCAGATTATTGGGAGGATTAAAGGAGATAAATGTTCATAAACATGAAACACAATGCTAGTAGATATTAATAAATATTACAAAGGACTTTTCTTCCCACTGTCTTCACAAAATCTCCATTAATTGTTATTTGACCAATATTCTTATCATTAAGAAAAGGGGACAATATGAAATACTCTGGCTCACAATGCCATGATGTATGATGCCCTGAAAGTATGTAGTGGGATGTGTGTGTCTTGCAGTAAGAGATTAAAGGTTCAAGAAAGCAGAATCACTTAACTACCATCAAAATTGATACTTTGTTTTAGAAAATGTCTATAGTGTTTTAAATTACTAAACAAAATTTGGGAGCAAAGAGCATAAAAATACCAACCTTAGAACAAACAAAATCAACTAATGTAGCTTCTTCTTCACCTATGTATTCTATAATTTTCTTATTAATCCATGGTCTAATTCGGCGTTCCATCAATATTGAGTCCACAATGGACCAATCAAGGGGATAGGCAAAGAGCTCAGGTTTGGCCGTGGGAATTTTCTCAATGAGGCTTTTAATGTGCTTGCGCTTTTCTTCTGTGTTCACTGTGCCTTTGGCAGCATTTTTATCATCTTCACCATAGTCCAAAGGAACCAGTTTCCTTTTTCGGGGTACATCGTCACTGTCTTCATCCTCAAATTTGTTAAAGACACTATCTACAGGTAGCTTCTTTCTCTTCACAGAATTAGGTTGGCCAGGACTATTGGAAGCACCTACAGTAAAAACATTATCTTAGCATGATAACCAAATGTGCAAACATTAAACTTGACAACCCACCATCCCTCAAGAACAGTAGAAAACAAACCATTGTGTTTACAAGTCTCAGAGAAGATCCCAACTGTAAAAAGTAACTCACTACTCACAAGTGCTAGAAAATTTAACTTTTCATTTCTTCTCAGAACTTGAAGCAGCTGCAGATATAGGAGCACTAGTAGAACTATGAAAACAATTGTGAGCTAGAAATTCATTTTTTAAGATTTTTCTATCTAGCTACCAAGTACCACATATTTATTTATTTAGTTCTTAAGGTAAAATTTGGTATCTGTCAGAAAAAAATAGGGAAGAAAATAGTAACATACCCAGTTTAAGACTAAGTCCTATTTTTGGCCTATGTTCTTCAGGCTGTTGTTGATCAGGTGAGTTTTCATGAGGAATAATAATACCGCAGGGAGAATCATCCGCAGGTGTGTTGGGGGTTGCATTGCCACTGGCAGAGGAAACGGATGGAGCAGAGCTGATGGGTCTCAGAGTGGGTTTCAGACAAGGCTTCTGCTCTGGTTCCTCTTCCTCTTCTACAGGCTCTTCTCGTCTTCCTCCTCTTCCTCTGATTCTGGTTCTTGCTTTATTTGTGGTTGTCTACGTCTCTCAGCCTCTTGCTCCATCTGGTAATAAAAAAATAAATAGGTTAACTTCAGACAAACCCTATAATACTTTATTCAATTTGCTTTTGACTTTATCATACTAAAATATGTGTTTTTCATTTTTGATCAGAAAACAAATCGGGGAAAACATTTCTTTTTTTTCTTCAATGATGCTAGAAATGCTATGTATGAAAACTTTTAAGCAATATAAACATTATTATGAACAAAATTACCCAAAAAGGTAACTCAGTACAACAAAGAAAGATTTTTTTCCCCAAAGGGAAGTGAACTGGGGAAGGTGGGCAGGGAGGAAAAGATGCAACAATGAATGAATGGAAATCTAAGTTCTCTATAAACTTTCATTAAAATCTCAATTTAAAAAACCACAAACCTACAACCAGGAGAAGATAAAATAAAAGAATGGGATCTTCTAAGAATCAAATCCCTATGCACATCCAAAAACTTCAACAGGTTAAAAAGGGAAGCCATAGACTAGGAACAAGCATTTGGTAATGACATGTCAGATATCCAGAATTTATAAAATACTTGAGCACCACAACAAGATAAAGGTAAATAATCCAAT
>NW_006399787.1:13084612-13086308 GCF_000299155.1 Elephantulus edwardii
GCTGTTCATCATTTTTGTACTCATCGAGCAGAACTTGTATCGTTGTTCGATGTCTTCCAAGCAACTACAAGTCATTATCACTCCATGAACAACAGAGTGAAACCTTGTGCTACTCGGTTATCACCCTCGTGACCTCTAACCTGCTCAAACCCACTGACACAGTCTTTCTCTTTTACTGACCCTCCACTTTTCTCAGATGTCCTTTTCCAAGAACCAGGCCCTTCAGACAACACGACTAAAGTGAAATAAGGTTTCTCCTCCAAACAGATCTGTTTTTTTGACAGGGTATAGTATATTCAATACTCTTCAAAATCTCAATGCAAAGGCATCAAATTTTCTATGGTCTTCCTTATTCACTATTCAACTTTCGAATGCATAAAAATAAAAAGAAAATACCATGGCTTGGGTCTTTAAAACTGACATCCTACCCCAAAGAGACCATAACTGCCACCCAAGGAGATATATGCACAACCCATGTTTATCATGGCTTTGTTCACAATGGCAAGGAGTTGGAAACAACCTAAGAGCCCATCAAAAAACGGATAGATAGAGAAACTCTGGTATATTCACACAATGGAATACTATGCTGCACTGAAAAACAAGGAACTAGTGCAATATTATTCAAAACGGGTGACCCTGGAGGACATTATGCTAAGTGAAATATCTCAGTTACAAAAAGACAAATACTGCATAGTGTCACTGTTGTTGAACAGGACTGACTTTGGGGTTGAGGGGAGACTGAGAAAGATGGGATAAATAATGTACAGTGCACTAAAACAGATGAGGGAGAAAACTGTTTAAAAGGGCTATGTGTTAGGTATTACACTCATGACAGGAGTCCAGAACAAAGGCTGCATATTGGAGTTGACCTGGGGGGGAGGGATTGTAAAACAATTAAAGACTTTTTCTGTTACTTTTCAAAGAGAAAAGTGCAACAGTAAATGAATGGAAATCCAAAATCTCTGTAAATCTTCATTGTTGCTGTTATTATGTGCCTCCAGTTTGCAAGTCATAGTGACCCTATGTACAACAGCCCTAAACTCTGCTCTGCCCTGTGCCAATCGCACTGTCTCTGATACACCCATCCCATATACCCCAGTCACTGAATCAATCCACCTCACAGAGGGCCTTCCAGAGTGAAGGCTGTATAGTTGAGTGGAGTGACTATAAAACAATGGAAGAATTTTTCTTTTACTTTTCAAAGAGGGTAGTGTATTAAGGGGGAGGGTTGGGAGGGGAGAAAAGTACAACAATGAATGAAATTGAAATCCAAAGTCTCTGTGAATTTTAATTGAAATTAATAATAAATAAAAAAGTTATAACCTGGGAAGACGGAGGTGAGGAAGTTTCCGTTCAACTTGATTCCTCTGCTGCGTGCGTTTGTGCTGGTTTTCTTGGTTAAAACATGGCTAAAAGCTTACGAAGTAAGTGGAAAAGGAAAATACGTGCTGAAAAGAGGAAAAAGAATGCTCCAAAGGAGCTCAGCCGGCTTAAAAGTATTCTTAAAGTAGATGGTGATGTTGTAATGAATGACATTCAAGAGATTGCAACTGTTGTGGTACCCAGACATTACCAAGAGAAAATGCAGTGTGATACGAATGATGAAAAAGACAAGAAAGATGACATGAAAATGGAAGCTGACATTAAGAGAAACAAAAAGAGCCTTCTAGACCAGCATGGACAGTACCCAATTTGG
>NW_006399787.1:13087368-13093827 GCF_000299155.1 Elephantulus edwardii
TGATTATTTTTTCTTTTATTCATTCATTGTTGCACATTTTCTTCCCTTCCCCTCCTGCCCTGCCAGATCACTAAGCAATGAACCTCTCTTATTGTAAATTTTGCAAATTATTTTTTTAAAATTCTTGACTACTGCTACAATGGGTGATGTTATAGATCCAAGTACAATGCAATTATTGACAACTTCAACCTTTTCTTCATCTATCATGGTGTTTACTGATACAGTGGTGAGGATTTCGGTTTTCTTCATATTGAGATGTTTGTTATATTGACATCGCACAGTGTAGGTTTTTGAGTCTGTCACCAATTCTGGTGCCGCATTCCTTTTTATTTAGTCCAGTTTAAAATAGGCTGTTGAGGAGTCATATTCAATTCAAATGCCACATTCTTCTTTATACAGTCTAGCTTCTCATTAGTATTATTTGCTCAGTGTACAGACTGAATCTCTCCCTCATTGTCATTGAGTTAAAACCTTTACATAGACCAAGAAGCAGTTCAAATAGAACAAAGGAATACTACAGGGTTTTAAGTCAGAAACAGTACACATCAGAATTGTATCTTGGTCTATATAAAGGTTTCCCAATAGCACAATTAAGCATTCTGTAATTTTCACTCTTCTAATTATTATCCGTAACTTATTAGACTCATATAACAATAAAAAACAAGTAAACATCTTTCTAGTATTCTCTGCTCTCAGCCAACATCCATATAATATGAGCAATGTTAATCCTCTTTCCCTGGAATCTTTGAAATCTATCTTGAATTTCTGGCAGTTCATTGACGATGTACTATTTCAGCCATTTTGTAATAATCTTCAACAAGATTTTACTTGTACGTGATATTAATAATATTCTTAGATAATTCTCATCCTGTATGGTATCTACCTACCTACCAATCTATCTTTCTTAAAAAAAGACAACAAATATGGTTTCTCATCTAGTTGGTTGGCCATGTACATGCCTTCCAAATCTCTTGGTACAAACTAGCATGAAGCATGTTCCATTTTATTTGGTGATACATGTCAGTCAGTATTCTATCAATTCCTGAGCTTAATGTTTTGCCAATGCCTTCAGTGCAGCTGGGAGTTCTTCCTTTAGTACCATTAATTTTTGATCCTATCACATGCTACTTCCTTAAATGCTTCTTTGTCAACCAATTTCTTATGGGAGAGTGACTCTATGTATTCCTCCCATATTCTTTTGATGTTTCTTAAGTCATTTAATAGTTTATGTATAGACTCTTTCAGTATCCTAACCTGAAGCTTCAGTATTTTTTTTCTTCAATTCTTTTAGGAACTCTGATGTGTAGTTAGTACAGAATTTCAACACTTTGCCAAAGGTCAAACTTCGTTGGTGGTTTTAAATCTCCTAGCTGCTTCTAGAGCTGAAACAGAGATCTCGTGGGGGGGGGGGGGGGGGGGGCTGGAATGGGCAGTCTCTTCGTATGGGAATTAAGAATCTTGGAAATTCATGAGAGGGTCAGCTACAAGGTGCATCTGACTCTATGACAATGAGAAAGGAAAAAAATGAAGAAAGAAGGGAACTAGGAATAAATGCTATTCCTAAAACAACCTACAACTAAGATGATGGAAAACTGGGTGAATAGACGAAAGAGTTCTCTGGGTTTTAAACAAAAGCAAATAGAAAGTAACTACTCGAGCAAGTAAAAATTTTTTGCAGAGTATGAATAATGGTAGAAATAATACACAAAAAATTACCACTCAAAAACTCACCTAAACATTATAGAGGTAAAGAATGAAAACTGGTAAAATGCAAAATTCATATTGAAAACAAAACTGAAATATAAAACATGGTTTCTTATTAACCAAAAGCATATAATAGGTTAAAGAAAAAGCACTGATTTGAAGAATTTGTATTAGAATCCTAACACACAAAAAACCTAAACATTTTTTTCCCTCCCTTAAAATATCTTTACTCTAAAATTCAAGAACAGATATGCCATGCTTTTATAACATGATGTTTTCATTTCTGAAATGGCAGAAAGATGCATGGAATAATTTTTGAAAACAAAATATTTAGGGCCGCACAGAAGGAACTGAAACTACAGCAATTTCCACCTGTAAAGGCAAACTACTGAGAGACAAATTTATAAGCAAAATTCCATAAAAAGGCTTTCTTTGAGCTTAGGAAATACAGGGATTATAAATTGTATTTTTATCACTGATAAACTATTTCATGGTTGGTCTGCATACTATAATAATATAATCCCCAACAATAAAACAAGTACAGACTACAGATTGTTTTACCCTTTGGAGCTCTGCATCTGGGTCTGGGTGTCCTTCTGCCAGAAGACGCTGCCTAATTTCCTCCAGTTCTTCCTTCTCTCTCTTCCTATCACGTTCATCTGCTTCCATTTCCTTTTCCCTGTCACGCAATCTTTTCTGAAGAGCACTTCCCCTAAAAGAATAAATCGTAACAGATCTCATTTAAATGTTTTGTCATCAACCATACCTACTCAACAGTACTTTGTTCCACTGTGAAAAGCTACATACTAACAGACTATAGACTTGTGTTGACAGAATGCCCCTAACATTGTGTTCATTTACTTCCTGCTTTGTTCTGAAGTAATTCAACCCAAATATATAAAACAAGTAGTGATCTAGCTTTAAAAAGAAAAAAAGAGCTCGTTCAGAAATGTCAGTACATAGTCTTTTCTCTGAAAAACAAGTCGTGTGTAACCAAATTCTTTGGAATGTTTCTTGCAATTATTTGAAAAAAGTAAAATTTTTTTTTTTTAAAAAAAGAGGCCAGTTGTGAAACACTAAAACAAGTAGCACCAGAACCACTAAGGAGCCTTTCTTCTTTACCTGTAATACTTGGGATCATCTCTATCATCATCATAATCTTCTAAGAATTCTTTCAATCGCTTAGCTTCTTTTGCCTTTGAGTAAACGAACAACAAATGCACAGCATTAACATAAAAATCAGAGACTGTCCCAATCACCTTTCTTGGGAGTAACAGATATACATACTTTATACATACAATTTAACTTTTTATTTATTTCTCATATACTTTAGGCTAAAATTGTATCATACATTTTCCTTCTTTTATTTCTAAAATACTTGTCATAAGACTTATCTGTGTAATAAAAATCATACAGGAGTTTACAATGTTCTCTATGATTATATAATGTCCAAAGTACACTTATGATTAGCTAATGAAATCTGAAAACAAACAGAAACAAAACTCCAAGTTGCAATAATCATTAATGATTCTAACGGAATAGTATTTTTTTATCTTGTAGGTATATATGACATCAAAAGAAATGGATTTTATAAAATTCAACAATATATAATATTTCTATCATACTCATTTATCAATTAGAACCTAAAAAACAAGAATAAACCATGGGAAACTCTTACTTGTATTTTTAGCATCTCAGATACAACAAATATCTATCAACTAACTAAACAAAGCACATAAGCTTTGTCCAGTTCAAAGCTCTCTATAGGGACTTCCCAACCTAACCATTTGTCTTTGACCAATCCCTCCCAAAAGGACTATACATCCAAAATGCTTTCAATAAATTTTCCTATTTTGTCCTTCCTTTACACATCCAAAATGCTTGAAACAAATTTGCACAGTATACGTTAAGAGTGCACGTACACACATAACTTTCTCTCTATAATTCCCTCTCTCCTTGGCCAATGACCATTTTTTTGAACGTCACTGTTATCCTCCCAGCAACCAGCAGTACACTGAGATCTATTATCTGCAAGCAACATCTGATAACACATAAAAATATATTTTAACAAGACACGTATTTTACTGTATGGCTCACAGGCACGATTATTATGGAAATATTCTTGGGAAGAGCAACAGTAATTTTTACACCATACTACAGATATTTGTATTGTCTAAACATTTTTAGAGTGGGTAAGTAACTTTACATAATTAGGATTTTTTTCAGTTCTGAAAAAAGGGAGGGGAGAGAATTTGTCACTAGAAAGACAAATTTCCTTATAGGAAGTAGATTTCAAGAAAGTGATTCACAATGTTGCTGATGACAAATACTTATCAAGTAACTATACTGTGCTCATCTATTTTCTAATCTGGAAATAAAAATGAAATCCTTCACTAAGGGCGATAAAACAAGAAAGTTAAAATAATTTAAAATAATTCTATGATGTTAGAGGATCTAGCCAGAAAACCCATACTATCTATCTATTGCTGCATGCACCCTCCTTTTGGTTACTTACAAAAAAATCCCTCTATGTCTCATGTTCAAAAGCTATTTGAAGAAGATTCCTAACTTCAGTGAAGTTTTTAGAAGAATAATCTCCAAACTGGAGATAAAGAAACTTTCATGAAATTCTGGCAAAGATAGAACACACGGAACATACTACTGAAGCAAATACTATGATAAAACATATTTCATTGTTATTTAATTACAATCTATGCCAAATACTTCACTGTGATACTTTAACAAGTGTGAAAACAAAATTAATTTCTCTGATAATCATGTAGTAAAAAGAAATAGCATGGCATCTGAAGCTATAGTAAACAGAGGTGATAGAGATATAATCTTGGATTATAAAAGCTGTTCTTGCCAGAAAACTATCAGTACTATCCAAATACATGACAATTTACAGAGAAACAACGCCTCAGATCCAAATTTGCAGATTTTTAACCAAGTAACACTCTGGCAATTTTGTAAATTTTTATTTTAACAGCATAGCAAAAAAAGATGCTTTTAGGTGCAGTAAAATATGAAAAGTAGGAAGACAAAATATTGGTATAATGAAATTATCAAGCTTACTTACAGAGGTGGAACTCCAGAAACTACAGCTCATACTTGCCCTTTAAATCTGTAATGAAGCTCATTCTCATAGCTCATCTTATAGCCAAACAACAGACAGACCTATAACAGTGACCAATACTAGGAAGGCACTCACTCCTCAGAATAACTAATCAAAAAAGTCAACAGAGTAACAGTTTCCCAATTATAAAGCCCTAAAGGCAGGAAAATATAGAAAAATTAATGGAGATAAGAAATACAAAGAGAGATTATAACATTTTAAGAATTATAATTAATGTTTAAACAAATGTGTATGAATGTTTAACGGGAAAACCAATTTGCTTTGTCAACTTTCACTCAAATCATAATTCTGAAAAATTATTAAAGTTGGTTGTTGTTACTGTTGTTAGGCGCTGTCGAGTCAAGTTTGGCTAATAGTGACCCTATGAACAAAAGATCTGAACCTTGTTCTATCTTTCGCCATCCTCACACTTCCTGACACAAAAGAGCCCATTGCTTAAGGTGTGCAAAACAAATTACTGATGAGACCGGAACTCATATCTTGACTAGAGAGTTGGCTTTTAAAAAAAATAATCAAGATCTGACTTGATTTTAATCTGAAAAAAATTACTTAAAACAAACAACACTAAAATTCCCAGGTTCTTACCATCTCTCTCCTCCTTTCTTCTTCTCGTTCAGCTTCTTTTTCATATTCCCGGGTTTTCTTTCGTTCACGGATTTCCCAGTTCTTAAGCCGCTAAAACAAATAGCAAAGCTTTAAAATATTGCCCAATCAGTTCTGCAATTTTGACAACCAACCCAGTACTGCCCTACAAAAAGATAAGTGTGTCCTCTATACACCTCTTGATAAGCAGCTTCCTTCTCTCGGAGTTTTCTTTCCAGCTTTCTCCTTTCATATGCATCTTCTTCATCCTCCTCTCGGTCACGTTTCTTGTCTTTCTCTCTCTCGCGCTCCCGTTCCCTCTCTCGCTCTCTCTCACGCTCTCGCTCTCTTTCCCGTTCTCGCTCTCGCTCTCTTTCTCGCTCTCGCTCCCGTTCACGGTCTCGGCTCTTCTCTCTAGAAACAAAAGATCATAATTTTGCCAGTTTTCCTTTTAAAATCCTAATAAAAGGGAACAATGGATGCTATAGAAGACATAAGTTCAAACCAGAATTTAGAATTTGGTTTCAACAAAACTATAATCATCAAAAAGAGATAGAATATATATTCCAGGACTAAATTCTGCATTTCACTCTCAGTTCAAAGAATGTTTAGTGTTATCTCAAAAAAGAAATTATTTTAAAAAAAATTATGAAAACATGGAACATATTTTGTACAACATTTTAAAGAAAAAAAAATAGACATTAATTTATTATAAAGGACAACGAAATATTTTAAGAACGATTAAATATGATTCTTATTCTGGAATTGTACACAATAAATCACATAATATAAAAGAAAAAGTATACTAACCACCAAAAGAACTACAAAATGTTAATCAACTAATACACCATGACCGTGAGTGGGGGAACAGCACATCAACAGAGAACTACCAGAAGTCCAGGCTGGGTTTAGGGGGGGTCGTGGTACTAGAGATATTGTAGCTGATGTTAGATGGATCTTGGCTGAAAGCAGGGAATACCAGAGGAATGTCTGTGTTTCATTGCCTATGCAAAGGCATTTGACTGTGTAGATCATAA
>NW_006399787.1:13094688-13125067 GCF_000299155.1 Elephantulus edwardii
GTGACTGGGATAATTGGGATGGGAGTGTCAGAGACAGTGCGATTGGCACAGGACAGAGCGGAGTTTAGGGCTGCTGTACACAGGGTCGCTATGAGCCGCAAGCGACTAGATGGCACATAACAACAACAACATGTATCTACCAAGAAGAATATCTATATACCATTAACAGGTCCAACTTAACCACTGTCATTCAGTCTATTTTGGCTCATGGCAATCTCAATCAGGTTTAATAAACTATATAAAGTAGTAAGTACATTTTAATAAAAGCAAACTCCCTCTTCTCTCTCCCATAGAACTAGTAGATTTGGCAGCTGAAGGCACTGACCACTAGCCAGAATTCATTTTCTAGCATACTAGACCTCATAGACAAAAAAAAAAAAAAAAGCGTCACTCTAAGAATAAAAACAAACAACTCTGTCTAGAATGCTGGGGAACAGTTGGTGTGTGCCAACTATAATAAATTGCTACTTTAAAGCAATGTTTTTTAAAACATGTTGCCACACACTTTTTGTGCTTTGAAACTCATTTGCGTCATTTGCGGCACTCATCGCAATGTGTTAAGGAGCTGTGGTAACATGGGAAGGTTGAGTCTTAAAAGATATCAGTTTCATACACACAAACTGTTCCCGTTATTAAAATCCATAGTACTAAACACATAGCTACATGGTCAGTTATGTCACACACCATTCTCCTGTCCCTATTTGTATGAATCATTGGGTCCAATGTTTGTGGCAATTTGTATCACAGACTACTCATAATTTTGTATCATGGAAATAGGTTGGAGAGTGTGGAAGGCAAACAACATTACACAATCCAAATCCAGGTTTAGCCCAGCAGTCCCAAACCAGATTAAAAGCAAGACACAATTCCTAAAAGTCCAGGTTTAGTTCAGCAGTACAAATGTATCTCTGGTTTCCTCAGTCATTCAGAAAACTTTATTTCTGAGCAATTACAAGTTAGCTTTTCTGTCATTAACCATCAAGCAAAACCTTTACCTGTGGCTCCATCTCCATGGTTCTTCTGGTCACACCCTGCAATTGTGTCACAGCCTATTCACTCTCTCCACCACTGTTTTTTCACAGTGTGGAACGCGCTGGTACTGGTCCCACAGCTGTTGATGAATTGTAAGAAAATATGTTCACAGTTAAGGTAGCTAGAGACAAAGCCCCCAACGGGAGCTAACACCATGGACAGAAAAGCCATGGTTTCTGAACACCACAAATGCTATACATGTGAGAGAGAGCAAGCAAAGCTAAGAAAATTCTCTTCTCAGATAGAGGTAAATGATCCTTCAGTAAACAGGTGACCTATGGTTCTATTAATGTTACCAGGAAATAAAAACTTGTACAAAGCATTACCTTGATCGACTCCGATCCTTATTCCGATCAGAGCTCCGTTCTCGGTCTCGGTCACGCTCGCGGTCCCGGTCTCGATCGCGTTCTCGCTCCTTTGTCCGGTCGCGATCCCTATCCCGCTCGCGTTCCCGCTCCCGTTCCTTCTCTTTTTCTCGTTCACGTTCTCTTTCCCTTTCTCGTTCCCGTTCTCGCCTTTCTCGTTCCCTTTCACGCTCCCTCTCTCTTTCTCTCCGTTCTTTCTCAATTTCCTGTCTTTCTTTCTCCTTTTTGCCTTTCTCTTCTTCCAGTTTCTAGAAACCAATAAAAGTACTTTTAGAGTTAACTCTGCAGCTCCATATTCAGATTATTCCCAGCATATTTCCCAGTAACAAGAACAAAAACATCAAACCAAGGGTTTTTTAATACTAATTACTTGAAGCTTTAACTTGACAAACTCAAACTGAAGCAATCACAAGACTAGATAGATTTCGTGCAAACCATATTCTGTACAGACCAGGAATCTCCAATCTTGGATGCTGGGAGATTGTGTCAAGTGTGGCTGGTCACTCAATGAGTATGTAATAACTACAATGATCCCAGGGAGTATGTTAATTAGTATTTCAGGAAATACATTAAATCATGTGGGCTTAAGCTAAAAATTAATAATGCTCATTATTAATTCTGTAAATCAGCAGGACTACTGACATTCATTGTAACCCTAGACTTTGAATTATCTAAGGTTTATTAGTTAAGAGTTTCAAGGGGCTTCACTATATACAACAAAATCATCTTCTGTCATTTGCTTTCCCCCACCCTCCAAAAGGAAGATGACCTGAATTCAGCCACAATCTGCCTTATATCTCTAGGAAAATATACTCCCACCATTTCAAGACGGACAGCCCACTAAACAAAAAAAAAAGTTTAACAATCACTCACTTCAAGCAGAAATATACTTTAACTGTTATATTATTACTTACTTTTTAAAAAATATATTTATGCTTATTATGTCTATAAGACAATACAAAATATTCCAACAATGATAATTCCATCCTTGGAAGCAACAATTGTATATTAACTTACAGATGCTGTGCTAGGACATGGAACGCCAACACTGGATTAACCTTGCCTATAAGCTATGTTTCTGGGAGGAAGAGCAAGTACATGGTTCACAAATAAACCAAATTAACAAAAGTCAGACCACGTTTGTATCCTGAGAAGATTACCAGTGTTACCACACGGTTTCTATACAAACTTAAAAGAGAAAACCAAATAACCCAAACAAACACAAAGCAAAACACATTTATTCTTTTGGTTCCATGTTTAGTGTCACTGAAGTGAAATTTAAACTGCAACAATAAAATTGCATTATTCTCTTTTCTCAGTTACGTAAAGCATTTAAAACAACTTTAAAAAGCAATCTTACCTGTAAATACACTTTTTTCTCTTGCTCATGGAACAGAAGACTGACAGAGGATTGATTATGAAAGAAAAGTTAATGAAAGATCAATATATTCAGCTGCTGTACCTGTCTAATATAGAATGCAGGCAAAGCCAAGACTGAATACATTGAAATTACAACAGGAAAAGGAAAGAAAAAGTTGAAAGAAGCAGAATCTGAAAGCTAAAGGGGTAAAATCTCTATTTTTGAAACAGATCTGACATAATAAAAAATTTGTATTATGAGGCTAAACTAAAAAAAAAAAAAACCAACAAACTTACCTCAATGTCATAGAATTAAAAAGAAATCTATTTCTGAGATAATACTTACAGATTATTTTAGTTGTTCCAATAATTACTTATAGAATTTCTGAGATTTTTCTTTTCACTCTTGCTTATTTATGGCACTATGTATTTCTTAAGAATATAACTATGTTTAGGCAATGATTTGTTTCAGGATTCATTCCAAAAGTTCTGTTCTATGTAAAAAGTCATAGTTCCATACTAATTGCTTCTTTACAAAGCTACACATGTAACAGGTAGATAGTTAAGACTAAAATTAAAAAGCCTGAAGCAAAATGAAAAGGGAGGACCAAAAAAGATGAAGTAATGAAGAGAAAAGGATAGATTTTTTTTTAAAAAACCATAAATCTTACCTCATTTTCTCTTCAGACTCGTCCGTGCTGTAAATGGACGCCCCCTGCCACGCTGATAGCCTGACAGTCTGTGGTTATTTAATAAACTCATACCAAAACATGCAAAGGTTCACTGAGCTCATTTTTTGTTACTGGAGTTCTAAACTTTCCCTTTACCCATACCACCCCAATAAAAAGAACTTGAGTTTCTTTTGATTTTTTTTTTCCAAAAAAAGGACACATCAGAAATTTAAAACATGAAGCAAACAACTTCTGAAGAAGGGAAAAAATTTTTCTTAAATTCAATTTCTTCATACTATACCATCTGACCAGTTTTATTTCACCAATAAGTAACAAAATGGGGAGGGGTTAACCACACACACACACACAACTATATGCCATTTTCAGGCTCACTTAAACCCTGATTTTAGATATTAAATCTAAATAAAACAATTCACCTAAAAGGACTATTTTCTCATCTCTCAAAATTTATTCTAGGAAATTAACATTTAAGCTTTCAGACACCTTCAAGTCTGGAAACAGTACTGTGTATGTGGAGCTGTAAATCTGATAATAATTGATCCTCAGCATTAATTATTAACTTTGGATTTTTAAACCAGTAATTGACTGAAAAGAAAAAGTGAACATTTAAAATTTTACTGAGTCAAAGGCCATATTCAATCTAGGAATAAGAACCAGTCACATCTTATTACTCCTCTAATATCAAACTATATTTCATGCAGTGTTTGCATTACACTGTCCGTAAGCATTACCTTCAACACCAGCGAACACCCACAAATGCACTGTCAATGAAAGCAATTTTCATACACAAAACTCATGAGTGGGATTCCAAGCCAGTTACCCCTTTGCATATTTTTCTGAGGGGGCATCCATAAATATAATAAAAAACAGAAGCTCATACTTACATCCTATTCCTTGTTACTTTCCAAGCTGAGAGTTTCATCTTGCATTAGTCACCATATGATCTCTATCATAATGGTGGGGGTCAATGAATAGATTAGCTTTATGGGAATTTACAGATCTTCCATGCATCTAAAATTTGGTAAGTCTGGTAACCACTAACCTATTTTTTAAAATTTCCCCCTCTCAACTTAAATCTATACAAATATAAATCTTAAATTTTCATTTCGGCTCTAAAGAAAATTTTTTCCTAAGCTACACTTCCCCCAAAAATTTACTACAGTGTATGTCATCCTGCTGCCCCCTAAATCTAATTTAAACTGACCTGGATGCTCATGTTGAAATCTTTATTTAAAAAAAAAAAAAAGAAAAAACAACCAAAAAACACACCCAAAAATTCTTTGATTCTTATTAGAGTGAGATGACTGCAGAGTATCAGCAACTGAAAAAAACCTATGCACACTCTGTCAAGGACCTTTTTAATATGGTATTAGTCTTCTGTTTCTTGGTTTCTATCTAATTATTAATTAAACCTATAAAAGACAATTAAAATTCATTCTAATGTAAGGTTGATTTTCTTTTTGTCTGTTTTGGATTCTGTAAAAAGTCTAGTTTGGTATCAAGTGATTAAAAAATAAGATTACCTTGTGTGTGTCTCTGAATTTGCTGATCTCTCGGGATATCAGATCTCTTTTGTCCTCTTCCATTTCTATAGCATTTATATCCTCCTAAAAGACAGGTGAGTTGAGAGAGAATGCATAAAATCAGTCTGCAAGTACACAGAGAGATAAAGTTTTTTGTTTTGAGTAGGTCTTACAAACAACATGGTAACAAACAGATCTTCTAAAGTAACAAAGCTAACAATCTCAAGTTAGATCTTCTAAAGTAACAAAGCTAACAATCTCAAGTTAGTTAATGTCAAAGTTTACAATATAAACTAACCTTAGTGATGAGTGGGTAAGGAATCAATGGGGCCACTGGAAATCTGCGAAAAATCTGCGGAAAAATCCATGAAACAGTTTTTTAAAATGAAGTCACAATACTCCTCTAAAACAATGCTTGATGTTTGTCTTTTAGGCAATAGAGTATTTCTGTGACATTTTCTCAACTTTAATAAAAAATGTTTCACACATTCCCTACAGTTTTTCCATTAATCAACCACCTTCTCTACCACTACTATCCCTCAAACACTAGAATAAGGAATGTCTAATCGATTTAGTTGGTATTTTCAACTACTTCCTATGTAAATGAAAGTTGGACAATGAATAATGACAGAATAAGAATCAATTCCTTTGAACTACAGTACTGAATATCTTATGGACTGCCAAAAGAACAAGTCTATTATGGAAGCAGGATGCCTCTTAGAGGCAAAGATAGTGGAACTACGTCTCACATTCCCTTGGGCATGTTATTTAAGAGGCTCTTGAAAGGCAAAACGCAAAAGAAGATTCCTAACAAAATGGACTGTAGCAACTGGCTTGTACATAACAGATTATTATGAATGGCAAGGTTCAGACCTACTGGTCACAGGGTCATTATGAATTGTAGTCAATGCAAAGGCTCAAAACAGGATCTCTTGGTACAAGGACTGAAGTACTCTGAAAGGCTGGCAACTCAAATGGGAATCTGTAATGTTTTAGTCTTAGAAACTCTGTGGGGCAGTTATAACTCTGTCCCACAGTGACACTGACACAGAATCAACTTAACAGTAGGGGGTTTTGAAGGAGAATATACTAGTGCTAGGAAGAAAGGCCTAGTGAACTACTTCTCAAATCAACTAATGGCGAAAATTGTCCAATCTGCAATCAATCATGAAGACAGAATCAGATGTGGGTAACATTTCATTACATTTATGCATGAGTTGCGAAGGGTAGGGGACTGAGACAAAAAATGATATCCTAGAACAGGGCCTTTTCCTGGTCCTCTGAAGGATCTATTAAATAATCATATCAAAAAAAATCATATAAAGTTAAGATTTCTTTGTTCTCTTCCTCCCATGTCATATGAAACAAATGTTTATTTTTCCATGCCTGACCCACCAGTGAGTTTCTGAGGCTGTTAATTCACAGGAGAAGAGATTGTCCATCTTTCTCCCTCAAAGTCCTTTGTGGATTCAGAGAGTTAGAGATCTGCACATAGTACTTTCCAGTAGGTTCTGAATAGATCAACATTAATCTTCCAATAGTTCAAAACTGCTAAATGGGCTTTTAATGACCAAGAGGAAGAACTGAGCTCTGCAATGAAAGTTAACTTGGCCACAAAGACTATAACTAATAAGGTATTAAATCCAAATAAGAACACCCTAAGTACGTCTACACAATTACAGTACTTCATAATACTTATTCGTAGCACATACAGTCTATAAATAGGAAATAGTTTCCAATATTTTAAAGAACATTTTCTGTAATTTTTCAAAATTTAACCAAACAAATGCATATGAGAGAACAAAGTGTATACTTTTAATCTTGACTACCTACTTTTCAATCTGAGTAGGCTAAAAATAAAGACTACACCAGGGAGAATTTCACTGTGCACTCCTCTTTCACAATTCTCCAGGAAGATGTACATTATTATTATAATACTAGAGGTGGACTGAAATATGCCCTTTAAAGGAAAGACTGTTCAAAATTAAGTAAGTGAAATCCTCAGCTGAGAGATAAGACTGGAACAGAGATGGAATAAACCCAGTATGGGGTAAGGCAGAAGAGGGGCAATCTATTCATGACCCTCATTATCAAAATTTTTTTTCAATCTTACTTAACATTATTCCTTTACTATCAGTTCCTAATGCCTATGCATTTCACACATATAAAACATGAACAATTAAAGCAAAATATTATGAAGCTAATTAACTGGTAAAGCACTTAAATAAGGCTTAATACTATACTATTATAAATGCAACTTATCCTGTTAGTTACTCATCAGTTCAAATGTAATTAAAGTACAAGTGTGGCATTATTAAAAACCCAAACTGGACAAAGTACTGCTTTGTTAGAATTAGTGACACATACGTCTTCTTTCTTTTCTTTCTTTTTCTTCCTAGGATGAGCATCAGACTCCTGTGAAGGGGCATTGAGCTCACTGGAGTATTCGCGTATTAATACTTCAATGGCCCCTTTAATCATCTGATCTCTTCTTTTTGTTTCTTCATCTAAGGCTTCTTCATCATCAGTAGTGACGGTCTCTGGTCTGGCGTTCTTACGTAATGAGGCAAATTAAAGAGAGAGAGAACAAGAAAATGAAAATAATTCTCACACCCATGCAGTGTTAGACAAAAAAAGAGAACTAGTATGTTCTCCCAAAAATCCTTAGTTAAATGTGCCTTATTAAATGTGAAATTGGCTTTTCCCTTCATTTCACAAAACTAAGTTTAATTTCATTTTTTCCTGAGATACGGATACTTTTTATTTTATTTTCTTCTCTTCCTTTCAATGATGTTATTCTGGTTCCTAATCAACTAAAAATCATTAAATGGCAGTCCTATCACTTTCCGATCATTTTGGTCAAAAGCTGTAGAAATTAATTATAGCTATACAAATAACAGAGTCCTGCAAACATAGAAATTTATGAATGGCATAAATAACTAGAAAGCACTAAACAACTATAGACAGCTAGAGGTTAGAAGCTGAAACCCTGTTTTCTCCCAACCCACCTAACTGCACTTTTTGTAATAAGGGAAAACTATTTAAACACACAAGCACTCACTCCATATTTATATATATAAAAAAATAAAACCAGAATGTTTGTCATAGCACTTTATGCAAGGCACAAAACTCCTCTTAAAATGCTAGAGTAAGAAAAAATTGCTTTCTTCTTTTCCTAAACAATCTTATGGATTACTCTTAGTTAATTAGACCTATGAACCCAACTGCTTTCTTTATGCCTTGGAATCAGAAGAAAATGCCTGAAAAGAGTAGTTCACACCAATTTCTCACTCCCTTATCATCCAACAACTTAAAAAACAGGCATTCTCAACTTCTCCAAGTTTGACCTTGAAAACAATGACAGATCTACATTCTATTCCATAACACAGGGGAAAAAAGATATCATTTTTTCCCGTTTTCCTTTAATCCATAACATCTGAGTACAACTGACAACCTAGGAAAATACATTATGGTCTTCCTAAGACTGCAAGTAAATCTGGGCATGATGCCTAACACATCCAGACCTACAGATGTAAAAAAAAGAAAAAAAACAATGATATGGTATCTGTTAAACAATTGTTTTAATTCTATTTTGGGTACAATGAATGTTCCGTATGTTTTACTGGGAACAGTGTTAATTCTTTTTGCAGTTTTATCATTTATTTTTTTTTTCCTTGACATTTAAGTCCATTCCTAGAGAAAGCAGCAAAGAGATTTAAAATATGGTTCCTCAAACTCAGTGTTTACTGTGAGGAAATCCAAACTCTAGTAATTTGTGTATTTCCTAGTTTATATATGTACATACATATATATATGTATGTATGTATATATATATATATGTATGTATGTATGTATGTATGTATGTATGTATGTATGTATGTATGTTGTTGTGTACCATCAAGCTGGAAACTACCCACCATAGCTGACCTTCTGGCAGATTTTCAGAGGCAGTTAATCTCACAGGAGAGTCTCCATCCCTCTCCCACAGAGCAGCTTGTGCCTTCAGGACTGCAGTGCAGTTTCTTACCACTAGGCCACCAGAGATCCCTCTATATATATGATGATGATGGTTCATATCATGTTCAGAGACCTTAGTTAGCCAACTGCAAATGTTACAAATTAAACCACCCCACAAGGTAACAATTAAACACTATGAAATAGTAAACTCATAGGATATTGATTAAAAACTCTGAATATATAATAATTTATTTATGAGTGTTAATAAGGAATAAAAATAAATAGGTGAGTTCAGTGAAGGGAAAGGCAACATACACTAAGGGTTTGATTAGATAATGTAATTATATTAATCAATTATAACATGTCATACAATGTCTGTCTTATGAATGACTGACTGAAGTCATTCTGAGTTATAAATTGTCACTAAAATACATTTTGAAAATAGGAAGAAAATTAAAAAGAATTTCATTATCATAGCAAGAAAATGAAAAATTTTTCTTGCAAGTTTTTTCATTTGTAAGGATGTAACAGGCAAATATCAAGATATAATTTACAATCCTTTCTTATTACTTATAAATCTATAGAGAAAGTAATCAATACAGAGGTAAGCAATGTAACTGCAACTGCCATTCAATAAATATTTACTCCATTTCAACACTAGAATCCTGCCCCATCCACCTTGTTATGTGCAGAATGCAGGGGGAGAATAAAAATTATATTAACCATATATATTCCACTATATGTGTAAATAAAGATAAAAGAGCCAAAAAATACCAAAGGATATTTTCATTACAATTCTAAGGACAGAATTTTAATAGGTAGTTTGAGGAGACAACAAGAGGAGAAATGTCAATGAAGGGGAGGGAGGAAAAGCTATAAATAGAAAGGTAAACTAGAGGCGGTCTTAAGTAAAATACAAAAAAAATGCAAAACAAAAAAAAATGGAACTTTATTCCATAAGGAATTTAAAGTTAGGAGCAGAGGTTTAAATAATCATACCCATATTTTAGCAATACAGGTAGTACTCTTAACAGATGAGAATAAAATGTACCATGAAAATAGGCTTGAGATCATTTTACAGTTCATAGGCATGATGACTGGGTGTTCATGATTTTGTAGGACATGTACCACCCTTTAAGCCTTGTTAAGATATGGGCACATTACCTATCTGACATTAAAAAAATATATAAAAAAAAAGAAAATAAGCTTTATTACTAAAAGGCCAAAGAGAGACAGGATTAAACTAAAACAAAGGCAAACAGGAAAAAAGAAACAAACTTGCACAGAACAGTATTTCAAAGTCAATCCTTGTTATGGTGGGGAAGAAAAAAAAAATTATTAATACTGTATTTAACTGAAGAAAAATGTCCGGGAAAATACTCAAACAATATGCCTAAAATGGTAATGAGATTTTATGTCATATTTTCTATATTTCCATTTACTTTGTGGCCTTTTCAAAAAGCATATACAATGGTTCTGTAATGATACAAGGAAATAGAAATAGATTTGTCTTGAAGATAGAGGAGAGTGAATAGCACAAAAAAACTGATTATTTTTGTTTTCTGTCAGAAGGAGAAGGTAGTAATCAGTTCCATTTGAGGTATTAAAAAAAACCAATAAGGAAAAATATACTCAAATCCTAGCTAATTTGTTTTGTAGAAGGAAGTCAATATATACACTAAAATACTAAAAAATTTTACTCTAGCATTACGTTATATATTCTGACTAAATAAGACCATCCACCTTTGGAAAGCAGGAAGACTTATTTTCATTCCCCTTAGAACCTGTGTATTTCTAAAAAAGAGCAACTAATAAAAAATGTGCAGTTTAATATATATATTTTGTACTTACTGACAAAGCTGCCTTAATGAATTAGCTCTGTTTGGAATAGTCTGTACCAGAGTTTTCTCCCTTACTACCTTCATCCCAACCTGGAACAAGCAAATCAACAGTCATCCACCCACTAAGGGTAGATAAAAGACTTAAAAGCTACAAACTATAAAACTCTCTTCCATTTTAGTCACAATCATAAGTTGATGATTTTGGGAAGCCCCATATTAGATTGGCTTACAAGAAAAGCATTTTCACTGACACAGCACATCTGACCTAGAGAAAACATACCCCATTTGAGGCTTTCTTCTTTGCTTTCCATTCATCAAGCTGTGCCTTTGTCTTTGCATCAACTTTAACAAGCAGCTTCTTCTCTCCAATCTGCAGGTCATGTAATAACCTGAGTGCACGGAGGGTAGATTCAGGCTCCTTATACTCACAGAATCCAAAGGCTAGGAAGAGATGTAAAGAATTAGTGAAACATAATTATGAAGAACTGTACAAATATTAGAATACAAATATTATCAAGTGCTTATTCTTCTTTTCTTTTAGTGCATTTGGTAAACATCTCATTTTTATCACCACCTTGAACCAAAGTCTTCTAATTATTATATATGAGACAGACACATA
Organism: Elephantulus edwardii; assembly: GCF_000299155.1. Lineage (NCBI taxonomy): Eukaryota > Metazoa > Chordata > Mammalia > Macroscelidea > Macroscelididae > Elephantulus > Elephantulus edwardii. The sequence goes on from NW_006399787.1 coordinate 13,106,077, forward strand.
CAAATTGTTTAAAGAAAATTATTTATATGGTCCTTGGGAGGAAATGGATGGAGTACAGATGAATCACAATTGTAAATAAGTTGCCTAAATATTAGGACCAGATGTAGAGTACATCTGAGTAGACCACACTATTCTAATATTCAAAATACATAAACTTTTCTGTAATAAAATGGTTTTTAAAAAATGTATTAGCAAATAAGTTTTCTACTCGTATTAGTAGTTTGCTTTCCAGAGCAACATTCATCTCATTAACTTTTATTTTCCTCTTATCCTAGAAAATTCTAATTGTTTCATCTTGAACATGCAGTCCCACTAAAAGGGACCTCTAAATGCAGTATTAGAAGGAAAGAGTAATTTAGTCTAAGAAATTATTTTTTCCTTTCCTACCTCATTTGTTATATTTTTCCACTTTCTATAACAACTCTCAGCCAATATCTTCCCAAGTGACTCTTAATCCTATTTTAAGCGGAAGAAAGACAAAGAGTGCTAACAGACCTCCCATAATTAAAGACAATAAATAAAAATACAAGAAACAAAATCTGATGTATGCACTCAGGTTAAAATTATCTTGACAAAAGGAAAAAAGCCACACAAAATAATCCAGCTACTTACCTTGAAGTTTTCCAGAAGCACCCTGTACCCTCTTCCAGCTTAAAACCAGACCACATTTCTTTAAAACAAACAAAAAAATAATTAACAGAATTGAAAAAATTCAAAAAACAAAAGCAATTACATTATCACTTTGAAAAACACATACAAACACCAGCAACTAAGTTTATTAAAATTTTCCCTACACTCACAAGGCTGATTGTTCTTTATTCATAACAAATCCTGACTTTTTAAAAACTAGAAATTTCAGTTATTAAACCTATAAAAAAAATATAAAAACACAAGTGTCCAATAATAAAAAACTAATTGCTGCTGAGTCAATGTTAACTCACAGCCAGCAAGTCTGATTTCTTCTGAAACATGTCTGAGAAGACTAACACTACCAATCTTTGAAGTTAGCAGATAAGCAAGTTAACTACAAATAGCCAATATTAGAAATTTATTTAAATTCTTTTTAAAATCTATAAAAGCCTCTAATATATTCAAGTAAATATGAATCCCATTATGATTATTATAAAGGGAAAACATGGTTAAATATAATGGTGCTGCTTTACGGTAAATATTCGGCGGTAGAATGCAATGTCATCACTCAAATTTTATTTTAATCTTTATTACTCAGGGGAAAGTGTACTGTGTATGTATGGGGTGAGAGTGAAAGTAAACATGACAAAAGAGTCCACTGAATAGTTAATTGGTAAACTGAATGATGCTGACTTCAATTGTAACTTAATCCATTTCAATTTATAGTGACTCCACGTATGCAGAGCAGAACTGCTTCCATAAGGTTTGGAAGAAACAGTTCACCAGATCTGTCTTCCAAGAAACCTCTGTATGGGTTTGAATGAGAACATTTTGGCTATTAGTCACATACTTAACCATTTTATCACCAAAGTAAAGAATATAAGGATGCTCAATGTATTCTTTCATCTTTTCTACAGGATCATGTTTTCCAAATAAAAAATTGTAATAAAGGATCACTCAGGATGTGTGCTTTTCCATGGGTTTAAAATTTTCTATAATAAAAAAAATTTTAAATGAATATTTAACTCACAGCTAGGAGCTGTCTTATAAGCATGTCTGAAGCTTTCTCAGAAATGTTTCCAACAAAAACTGTAGTAGTGGGACCACAATTTTCATCATTTTCTTTACTCTTTAAGCCCGGATGGTCCTTTCTGGCTCCCAAATGCTTTCCAACCATGGATACTGTGGGCACTAAGACCTAAAGTAAAGAAAGACAATAAAATTTAAAACTATGAAATTCAATTTAAGGATAGCCTAAAAATGTTAATTTCAGAGTATTTTATGCATGCAGACACATGTATTCTCTCATTAAAACCTCCCCACGTTTACCATCGAAAACACAGAGCAGTCTCCAAATTCTAAATGATCCATAAGTTGAGAAAAATGCAAATAAAAATAATGACTGAAAACTCTTCTGATCTTCTGACAGAATACTTTTTTTAAACATTATTCTGATCACCATTCCCATACACTATGTACTTACATTTTCCTTTTTATCAATTTTTGTTTCTATCTTATTGTCTCTTTATAACTTCTGTCTCCCTAAAGAAGTTAAGAATCTTAATCTTCTCTCTACTTAGCAATGAAATGAACAAAACAGCCACAATAAGTGTTGAATAAATAGTGAACTGAGGGAGCTATTACAAATTTTACCTTGTTCTAGGCTAAAATACTAGGGGATAAGAATACTGAACGTCATATGCAGGTTTTCCAAAACAAACTATGAATGTCTAATACAAGAAAAGCCAGGTTCCTCTTTCACTTCAGAAACACCATCTTAATGTTAGGCCTCATAGTAGATCCCTATTTAACCTACTGTCTTTTTAAAAAAATGGACAATTTTCAAAATACCAGAGAACAAAAACAGTTGAAAAGAGTTTTACTCTCCCTCACAGTGAACACATCCAATGAGGTCTGATCATGTGCCAATTAATTCCCAGAAAGAGGTAAATAAAAGCATTAAGACGCTTAGAATGTACACTTTGATAAATGTGGAGAATTAACCAAAAGATTAAGATGGAATAATAAGGGAGCTCTGGTGGCCTACTGGCAAGAAGCTGCACTGCTATCCCAAAGGTGTGCAGTTCAAGACCACCTACATGCTCCACTGGAGGAGGAGGGGCAATCTCCTCCTATATCAGTTGTATCCAATTCGACAGTAAATGCATACACAAAACTAGTATTTTTTTTTAAAAAAAAGATGGGATAATAGGCAAATTTGCATAGAAAAGGTTTCAATAAAAATAAACAATGTTTGAGTGGGTTATATAAATGAGAGGACAGAAAAAAAAGGAAAATGAAGAAATGATACAAAAAGGGAAATCTCTAATTTCATTCAGAAAATTCCATTTTCTTGCCATTGAAGAAAGAATCATCACAAATCTTTCCTACCTCTCAGACCAAGACAAGATGTGGCAGTGATCAAAGAGACAAAGTCCTAAATCAGTATCAACAATGCCTAAAACTAAAAGCTAAATTACCACTGAGTGGATTCCAATGCCTGGCAGCTTTGCCAATGTGAGTGTTGAACTGTCCTCCATATGTTTACTTAAATAGATCGATCACCAGGATTTTCTTTCAAAGAGCCAGTAAATGGATTTTTGGTTAGCATGTAGCTTGTTTTTGTTACCAAAGAACCCCAATAAAAATCTCAAGAGCTCATTTAAAGAGAAAATCATAAACCCACCTAATATACATATGCATATATATGTGTAATACATTTGTATATTACTCATTTAAATAAGTATTACTTTGTAGATTTGTGTTCTCACTTTCCTACTGTTATTCTTTTTAACACAGAAACAATTCATGTACGTTTAATAAGGTTTTTCACTGAAAAGCACTAGCCTATCGCTTAATTCCTTAAAATTATAAATTATAAAATTATACTTACAGTTGGAGCAGGAGCCATAATGCTCATTGGTACAGGAATCATTGGAGTTCCTAAGGACAAAGGAAGAGGAGTCTTGATAACACTCTCTTATACTACCATATTCTTTAACTGCTATAAACCACAGAAATAAAGACTTTTACTCATAGTTACCTTAAAGTGGAAATGTAGAAATCATGAAAATAAAATATGAACGCAATGTTTTATTTTAAAAAGTACTATTTAATCTGGCAGATCCATATTCAATTACACCCCAACTATTCTGAAAGCAAAAGGTTACCACATATGCATATACACCACCCCACAACTGTGCTGGCTCTGGGCAGTGCCAGAGGGCCTGGGCCCACACTGCGGGTGTGGTAGCTGGCAGGTGGGCAGTAGGCAGGCAAGGGACTGGGGCCAAGCACCAAGCCCCTTGGCTGTTGTTGGTGTTTTTCTTGCTTCCTCCTTTTGGGATCCAAAGGTATGTCCTCTAGTCCCCGAGAGTTAAGGCCAACATAGGCACAGTTTAGCTTAAGGAGTGGCAGGGAACCCACAGTGTTTTTCTTAAAGAATACAAAATTCTAGATTGTTTATAAGTTCAGGATTATCAAATTCAATAGATCCTCAATACTAGGACTTTTCACAAATTATCGATCCACTTATGGGTAATTAATGGTATTAATGAATCAAGTTCAATAATATCACCTACTGTTAAAGTAGAAATCTGTCTCTAAGACATTATCTGCTGCTCTGAATAAGTCATTCTGAGCATCTCAGAGCTACTACTGGTAAATGCATTTACATCCTGGTTTTAAGCTACAGGACATACTAATTAATGCCTGCTAAACAGAACTGACTAAAAGAAAAATGTTATCACTGAAGAAACAAAATGCTTCCAATGAAGGTAAATCCAGAGTTTTGTCTTTCCTATGGCTTATTTTTAAATGTTTCTACTATATTGTGAAATAATCCTTCAGTTCAAATTTAGCATCACATTAAAATGGTTGTTGAAGTGGAAATTCAATTGAGGGGGAAAAAAATTATAAAAACCTCTACTCATAACAAAGCATCTAGAGAAGGGTCACTGGGCCTTGGAGTTCAGGCCCAGAGTCAAGGTAGATAAATCAAGGTCAATAATCACAACATAATCTGTAAGACAATGTTCTATATCCTATTTCGGTGAATAATGTAAGGTGCAGCTAGCTACTGGTTTGCCCCTTATCTTGAGCATGTAAGTGTGAAACAAAAATTCATCCTTTGATTAGTCCAAAGAGAAAATGGACCATATGAAATTCAATCTCCATGACCCCCATACTAGAGGAACTAGCAGTAATACCCCTACTGCCTGCTCTGAAATATTGAATATTACATCTCTGATGGACTGGAAGAAAACTGTAGAACAAAATTCAAAATCATAAAGATATCAGACTTAAAGATCTATGAGAGACTGGTGAGGTCCCTGAGACTATGGTCCTTAGTCATCCTGCCTAGAACGGCAAGCATTCTCACGACTCAACTTTCAAACTACAGACAGACCTGTAATGCAACTAAACTCATTAGAACATACTCCTGATGAGGAGTGTGGAAAAACCATATGAGGTCAGAAAAGTATTTGCCTAATTTACCTTGGAACTAAGAAGGCCAAGAAAGGATAAATAGGAAACCATCAATTCCAACTCAGAGATACCTTATGAACAGAGTAAAATATTACCTCCCACACACACACACACACACACACTCCATCAAGTTGAAGCCCATTTGTTGTGATAAGTGTGTCAATCCATCTCAATGAGAGTCTTCCTCTCTTTTGCAGACCACCTTCTTTCCCCCAGCATGTTATCTATGTCCAAGTCTCCAGTAACATGCCTAAGTAGTGAAACCAAGTTACACCAGTATACCTCTGAGTACCCTGGCTGCATCTCCTCCAAAACAGATTTGGGGGTTCCTGGCGGTCAATGTGATATCCAATATTCTTAGCCTTAAGTGTAAAGAAGTAATTATTGTTTCAGAGTGTGTGACACTGACTGATAATTTAAGTGATTCCTTAAGAACAATGGATGTTCAAATCACTAAACAGTGTATATCTTAATGTTCCAGCTCAAAAGAAATACCAGTCCATTTACCAATTGTGATCAACAGATGGAGCTGCAGAATCCTTACCCCGAGGAGCAGCCTACTTTCACTCTCTCCAGGGTAAACCTCTTTGTTCTCCTAGCAGTTCATGGTATACTCAATACTCTTCTCCAGCACCACAGTTCAAAGGCATCAATTCTCCCTAATCATTGTCTAGCATTCTGATGCATAGCAAGTAATTTTGAAGACCACAGCCCAGATCAGGGTACTTTTAGTCTCCAGACTGACATCACTGCTCTTCAGTACTCTGGACAACAGATTTTCCCAGTGCAATCTATCTTTTGATATCCAGGCTGGTAGTACCAAGAATGCTGACTATGGAGCCAAGCAAACTGAAGCTGTTAACAATCTTAATCTCGTCACCGTTTATCATGAGCTGCCAATCGGCTATTGGTGATAATCTTTGTTTTCTGGATGTTGACCCAAAGGCCACTGTCTCTCCGGTACCAGCAGCTCCCTGGGATAAAGATGGGCAATCGCCTTACACTGAATTTCCAGTCACCTGAAAACCCAGTGAAGAATCAGCCATGACTCCATTTGACTGAAGAGCAAAGAGTCTATCTAGATTGAAAGTTTCTTTTAGATTTCTACCACCTCCCCTGCCCACATGCCCCAAGTTCAATGAAAAGGTGAGTTTAATGAGGCCCAAGGCTAGGGCCAAGAGGCATGGGAGAAAAGAAGCCAGTAAGGAGGGAATTCCTATTTGACCTTCTTAGGTCACAGGTTATTGTACCTGTACTTCTTCCTGTGACAACTAATAGCACGAGGGTCCAGGTGAGCATAACACTTGCAGATCTCCTTGTTGAAGCTGGACTTCTGGGCAAGTTGGTATAAGCAGGACTTGACAATGCTGGCACACAGATGCAGCAGCAAGTACGGGAGGGACTATTTCTAGATGCTGTAGTTAGAGTATGCCCATCCTACAGCTGTTGGTCCAGGAGGATGCTTTCCTTATCTTAGATTTTGGCTCTTATGTTCTTGATAGTATCACTGGGTTTGATCTCAAGAGGGAAGGTACTGTCAGAGTGGATTTTCAAAAAGATCTGCAGATGTCTCTTAGCTGCCTCATTGAAAAGAAACAGAGTAGCAGAACTAGAAATCATCATGCATGTATATTATTTTTAAAAGAAAAAATCTGGGGTTTCCCCCCCAAAAGATATGATTGCCACATATGTTAACTTTAGTGTTCAATTAATGAAAAATGACACTTTTACACATGAAGTAGCTTTAAATGTCACTTCAAATTACTGAGGAATAATGATGTCAGTTTGAGGAATAAAGTGCATATGATTCAGACCATAGTCTTTTCTAATTACTTGCTATGCATCTGAAAGCTAGACAATGAATAAGAATGAGAGAAAAAGAATTGATGCCTTTGATCTGTGGTGTTGGAGAAGAGCACTGAACATCCCACAGACAGACAAGAGAACGAACAGGTATGTCTTGGAAAGGGTGCAGCCACAGTGCTCTTTGGAGGTAAGAATGATGAGGCTGCACCTCACATACTTTGCCATGTTGCTAGGAGGTGCTATTCCGTGGAGAAGCACATGATGCTAGAAGGGTGGAGGGTCGGCGAAGGAGAAGACGACCCTCAAACAGGTGGACTAACACGGTAACTGCCACAATGCTCTCTTGAGTGTGTCAGGAGTGTGAGGGTGGTACAGGATAGAACAGGGTTCAGATCTTTTGTTCACAGGGTGGCTATCAGTTGTACTCGACTCGATGGCACCTAACAACAACAAAATACTGATGCTGCAGAGATGTAGGTGGCAACTAACCTGTAACCAAAGTGTATGTTTGCCTTTACAGGAATAACTTACACTGTTACTCATCGAATGGGAATTATAACACCATTCCATTCAGTGAACAAACGTGCACAATTATTAGTATGTTGCTGCTGTTGATTGGCATCAAGTCCAGCATGACCCATAGCAACCCTATGAACAAAAGACCTGAAGCCTTTCTGTAACTATCGACATTTAGTTTCCAGAGTAAATCTTTACAATTTGATGATCCACGTTAAGAGAGACACAAAAAGTAGCAATATGCCTCACTTCTGTTCCATCTATAATTTGGAACAGTTACATGGAGGAGTCCTGTGAAATGAGTTAAGTGTTCAAACAACAAAGGTTGGCAGTTTGTAGTCACCATTCACTCTGCAAAGGAAAGATGTGACAGTTTATCTCTGTAAGATCTGGAGGTTATGGTACAGTTCTATCCTGTCCTATACAGTCACTACAAGTTGGAATCAACTTGACAACAATAAATTTTACTTACAGTATAAATGAGAAAATGTTATCCCAGTAGTATGACTTATTAAAAAATGTAAAAAAATTTAAAATTTTCCTATAAACTTAATATACCAGCAAGGATATTAATGCATTGATTTTTCCTTTGCTGCTTTTCCTGACTGTGAACAAACATTAATTCCACTCATAGTTAGAAACAGAATGCTAACTGAAAAATTGACAGTTTGAATTTACCCAGTCGGTATGCATGGAAAGACCAAATAGTCTGCTCTCATAAAGACTGTTGTTGTTAAGTACTATCGAGTACAACCCATAGCTCTCAGATGCATAGCAAGTGATCAGAAAGACCATGGCCTTAATCAGATGCACCTTAATCCTCAAATTTATAACATTACTACTCAATAATTTCAATTGCACCCATAATATACCAATTTTAGAAAAACAGTACTTAGTCACTTGTATTTTAGCATCAATATTTGTTTCTTCTCAATTTAGTTTATACTTATAGACATACAAATAGAATTTGTCTCATAGAGTCTTCTAGACTAATTCTTATGTAGAACTCATTAAGACTATAGTCTATAAAACTATGCGACAAGTTCTATTTGTACGTAAAATCTCTCAGTTATATTTGAAAATATCGTGGTTCGTGGTTACTAATAAAATCTGTCAAAAAACAGATCCATATTATACAACTATACAAACAAAACTGGTAAGGAAAAATATTGATGCCAAAATACAAGTGACTCCAGACTATTCTTCTAAAATCAGTATGTGATGGTGCTAACAAACTTTCATTTTCAGCTATTTTCCTCAATTCAAATTCCAAAGGATACTAAACTACTATACAATATTCAATAGTTACTACATAGTATAATAAACTAAACATTGAAAATTTCTTACTACAAAACAACATAAAGCAAGTTGGTATAAACATAAATGTCTGCCTCAAGATACACATACACAAATTAAGTTAGCCAGATTTGAAAATAAATTTTTTGGCCCAAATTCTTTATGTTTTAATTAGTATCACACCTACTAAAGTCAGATATAGAAAGTATCCAAAACTAAATCTCTGGCCAGAAAAGATCCTCAATTTAAAATAAAAGGAGGTCTGGTGACATAGTGGGTAAGGAATCCTGCTGCCAACTCAAAGGCAAGCAGTTAGAATCCACTAGCTGCTCCAAAAAGACAGATGAAAAATCTCCTGTGTGATTAACTCCCTCTAAACACCAGGGAAGGGTCAGCTATGAGGTGACAGAGCACATAACAAGGACAAGAACACTCTATGTGTAAGTAGAATAAAAAATAAGTGCTAGATTATATATTTAAATTTTAACACATATGACAACTGTGGAAGGATAAAGGAAAAAATAAACGAGATAATCCTGTGTCTCTTGTTCAACAGGAAAATAAGAGCAAATTTGTGGATATGAGGGAAAATTTTTACCATATGCATTTCTAGAATTCTGAAAAACTTATTATCATAAGGATGTTTTATTAAAAAAGCAAAACAAAACAAAACCACCAAAGCCAAAATAACAATAACTTTGCAGATGAAGTTGCTTACTCAGTCAAATTTACAAACTGTCATGGTAAAATGTCACATCTCCAATTCTAGGATGAGACTTAAACATTTTTACTACTAGGTCAGTCACATTTTCCTAAAGTTTATGTTGCAATGACAAAAACACAGACACAAAATAAATGGTATAAACAAACTCACCTGGCGGTACAGGTGGAGGAAAACCAGGAAACTGTGGGGGTGGAATCCCTGGTGGAAGTGCTGGGATTCCCATGGGAGGGCGATTCAAATGAGGGGGGAAAGACATTCTTACTGCAGCGTTCTAAAGAAAGAAATCATAACAAATGATTTTATTTGAAAACCTTATCTTCAATATGCTTGATTTGTTGCCCTTCATTTTAGATAGCTGCAAAATTCTAAAGTTTTCTTACCCAAAGTTGTTGGCAAAGACCCTCTTTTCTCTGTCTGTCCATTGAGAATTTAAAACTTAGATCTTTTCTAAAATAAGTTCCCAAAATGTACACGATCTAAGTTCAGGATAGACTCCTACAATCATATGGGAATACATATAAAGGAGAAAAAAATTTTTGAGGTTGTTAATATCCAAAAATTAAATGCCAAACATCAATGAAATCTTTTTTTAAAAAAATTAAACTCAGAAGCCAGAAAAGTATCTAGCAGTTTCTGTTTTGCTCTTAAATATTCTGATGCATTTAGTTTTCTATACCCATCAACAACCTGCAATCTAATTTATAAGATTACAATCTATTTATTGACTCAAGATGGGTATTCCTCAGGACAAATGCCTCAGTGAAGTAAAAACTTCAGAAAAACAGAAATTCTGACATAGTAACCACTCAAACATAGAGAGCATACATACACACTGTTGGCAATCAGAAAACCTGACAACTGTAAATATTTAAAACTTCTTAACCAGATCTAACTCAAATTCAAGAAGCAGATGCTAACTTTTTATTTAAAAAATACACTATTTATACTTAATGGTATTACTTAAAAGAAATATAATTTTTCATTTTAATTAAAACAAAAAGTATTTTAAACTTTTCACTCTAATTTCTCTCTGCCAAAATACTTGTCCAGAGCTATTGGGAAAATTAAGAAAAAAATGTTAGGATATTCTGGGAGGGTCCCAGCAGCAATAAAAAGAACAGTCAAAACTGGTAGGTTGGTCAGGTCTGTCAAAATTGGTAGGCAAATCAGGGCTCCCCAATTATTGAGTTGATCAAAAGAGGAGAATTATTTGACACATCAGGACAATCCCCTCCTATGGGCTTTCAACTGAAGGAGTGTAGTTAAAATTTTTTAAAATAGTTTATTTTCTTTTTTGTGTTTTACACAATTTCAATCTTCAAAACAGGTAAGGTAAAAAGTACAAATCTTCCATTTTACAAGACCCTACAATGTGACATAAGGAGTCCTGGTGTGAGTCCTGGTGCCCAAATGTTAAGGGCTCAGTTTCTAATTTCCCAGTTACTCAGAGGGAAAAACACATGGCAGTTTCCCCTAAAAATTAACTGCTATAGACACCCAACTGGGGAAGTTCTACTCTGCCCTACAGGACCACAATGAGCAATGGGTGGGTAGTTTAGTATCATCTTATTGTTCTCAATTTATAGACACAAAAAATAATAATTTCTTTACAAGTAATGTATTCTACTATCTCGTTGTATGCAATTGTTCATTATTATTAACATCAATTCCTGTCATAAAACTATTCAGTTCTTTATAAGGCTGCGAACTATTGTAATATAACCATCCACTATTTAACTGACAGTGATGGTCACCTTGACTTGTCAGTTCTTGCAAATAATACTTTACATTCTCGAGCAAATTAGGTATATCCTACCCCTAGGGACCTGTGCAAATACCACCACAGCACACATTACCTCCAGAACATTCGTTGAAATTTATATTTCCACAATTAGTTTACAAGTATTTTCTTTTCCTAATATCCTTACCATTAGCAACACAATTATTTGCATTTCAATTCTAAGCTTTAGGGGAAGCAGGGAAGGCTGTTTAAATTTGCATTTCCCACTTACTAATAAGACTGAGTATACTATTTACCTGTTTATTAGTCATATGTTAACAAGTCTTAGAAAAAACGTTTCCTTCGTGTTCACGTGTTCTTCCTCCGTGTGTCTCTGATTTAGTAAGTTGGGGTAACTCAGTATTCTTAAAATTGCAATTTTAATTCACTAAGCACATTAAAATATTTGAAAACTTCACAGGTAAAGAAAATTCCTACACCGCTTTCATATTCTCAGCAAATAAAGTACTAGGAATAAATTTTTGAAAATACAATTAATATAGTAAATATAGGGAGTTTTTAATTTTACAATTTTTAAATTTTTTTCTAAAATATGAAAACAAGTATTTTATATGGAAAGGGGGCATAGGGATTATATCTGCCTTTTAATACAAACAGTGAGGGCTACTGTCCTACTTACAGAAGCGCTTGTATTATCATAATAATACTCTATCTCAGCATTTTCTTAGGAGGGCAGTTGGTTTTTACACCTGTTGAATAAATAATCAATGAATCAATCAGTAAACAAACTGAGGACCTCATTAAACAAATATATTAAAAGCTGCTTTGTGCCAAGCATTTGTTAGCAATGACCCAGTAACTAGTTTCACAGAGATTACAGAGTAAAAAGTGATGAATTGAGCTTTAGAATCACTTTTTTCATCAATGTTATAATTTAAACAAACAAACAAAAAGAACCCTCTAAGGTCCTAGTGTCTTAAGTTTTTAAATACAAGGAGATCTGGGTTATACCATCTGATTTACATATTATAAACCAACCAAGTGAAGCCTATTTATTAAATTTAAACATAAATTTAAGAGTTCAAAATTAAAAGCTAGCAGCAAAATATTATAAAGATATCTTAGTAGGTCTAGAAATTCTTTTTTAATGCACAGAAAGGTACGTTATATACTAAGACAAAAATCTGACTAACCAATAGCAGATTATTAACAATGCTGAACTGTTCCAGACATAAATAAAAATTCAACTTAAAAAAAAATTTAGGAACAGGCTTGTTTATAACCCAGGGACTACCCAGCTATACTTGACATAATGAATTAGAGTATTTATATTTACTTCGTTTATGGTAATATACCTATTTCGTTTGTTTCTAATTCCTCAATGAAATATTTCTTTTTTATCTGGAGCTGCTCAAGCCTTGTTTACTCAGTGATTAGACTAGAAAGAGGAAGGTAAAAATGGCAGTTAATAGGCTGATTTGTAAGAGAGCTCTAGTGGCCTAGCAGCAAAAAGATGCACTGCAATCCCAAAGGCACGCAGTTCGAATGTACCAGATGCTCTGCTGAAGAAGGAGGGACAATCACCTCCTTTACCAGTCAGATCTGATTTGACAGTACACACAACACAAAATAATAACATAAAAAAAAGGGTAATCTGTATGAACATTTAAATAATGATCCATCATAAAAATGTGGTAGTATGGAGCTGTGTAACCACTGAATCGAAACTGACCCACACAGCTGACCGTCCAATGGGTTCTCAGAGGCAGTTAACTGCACAGGAGGAGACTGCCCATCCTTCTCCCACAGAGCAGCTGGTGGCCTCTAACCATGTACCTTCAGAATTGCAGCACAGCTTCTTGCCACTAGGCCACCAGCGCTCCCTTTATAGAAATTTACAAAACACAAATTTCTCATGATTTTCAATTCCACATTAAATATCCAAAATGAGACTATCAAACCACTTACTTCAAAATGAAGTTTCAAATTTTTAGTATAAGTGATTAAGAAAGAACTTTCAAACCTATGAGCAAAGTTAATGGTTTTAGTCATGTAATATGACATTTTCTCCAAGTCTGTGAATTTTTAAATGACTCTTTTCAAACGTAGTATGTGAATTATAGTCAAGAATATTTTTTAGTTAGTACTGCAAAATACTAAACTAGTTAACTGGTAACTTTACCATGTAACTTAAATACAGTGATCACACCTCTAACCAAGACATTTGTAAAAAGCCTAAGAGTCACGAAGACATATCTGGGGAAAAAGACAGTGAAGAAGAGGATGAAATAAATACAAAGAGCCTGAGGTGGGCATGGAGTGTTTGAATAAAGAAGAGTAAGGCCATGAAGGAGGGACAGCAAGGCCAACTGAGCACAGTAAACAGGGAAAACAGGTGATAAATTCTGAGTATTATTTGGGGGCAAGAGTTCTGATGAGCACTTTGTAGGCCACAGCAGGGATTTTGATTTTTACTGTAAGACTAAAAATACCTAAAAAGTTCTGACTTGACTTCCATTTTACATTTCACTACCTACTTGGGTAAAAGAAAACTGGAGAGGTACAAGAGTGGGAGAAGTTATTGCAATAATCCAGAGAAAAGACCATAGCCAAGTAATAAAAAGTGGTAACAAGTTGCTGGACTCTATACATACCCAGCTGACAGCACAATGTATGTGGGGTTTACAAAAAGATACAGGCATTTTATTAGCATTATTACTGTTATGTGTAGTTGAGCTTATGTACAACAGATCTGAACTCCGTCCTATCCTGCACCATCCTCATCATCTCTGACATACCTGAGCCCACTGCCACAGTCACTATGTTAATCTATCTTGTACAGGGTCTTCCTCTCTTTCACTGACCCTCCTTCGACCTTTCAAATATAATGTTCTCTTTCTAAGGAATACCATCCACACAACATGTCCAAAGAGACAAAGCTTCACCATCCTTGCCTCTAAGGATCTGAATGATTTAAACAGTACTTTAAAAAACTGGAGGGTGTTCTAGAGGTATAGCCCACGGAGAGCTGTGCTGCTAAGCCAAAAATGTTGCACAAAGTGGTTGGACCCTGCTAGCTGCTCATGAGACAGAGAGACAGACAGACAATGTAATCTTCAGCCATTCTATTTACAGCTCAGGAAGCCTGCTGGAGGGTCAGCTATAAGTTAGATCCATGTAGAAGTCTGAAAGTTGGAGGAATTAAACAAAAAAAAAAAACTGGCAATGTTTCTTTTTCTTTTTTTGGCAGTTTTTATGGTTTATTTAGCACAAATAAAATGTGCAAACAAGCTTTCTATTCATTTTCTTCGCTGCGCAGTCTGGCATTGGGATTGGTGACTCTAATGGCCAGCCGGGCTGCTCTTTCCACAATGGCTTTGCAGTTCTTGGAGGAAACATTGTGCGCAATCTCAGCACAGTAAGATTTGTTGCACATCAGCAGCACCTCCAGCTCCTTGACATTGTGGACTAGGAATTTGCGGAAGCCACTGGGCAACATGTGTTTTGTCTTCTTGTTGCTCCCGTAACCAATGCTGGGCATCAAGATCTGGCCCTTAAATCTTCTCCGAACCCTGTTGTCGATGCCTCTGGGCTTGCGCCAATTACGCTTAATTTTGACTGGTGGCGGATGAATTTCTTGGTCCTCTTTTTGACGATCTTTGGCTTCACCAGGGGTCTGAGGGCAGCCATTATGCCAGTGGCAGCTGACAACCACCTCCGTAGAAAGCACGGAAGGAAAGAGAAGTCGCAATGTTTCTTTTTTAAAAAAACAAAATTTAAACATTTTTATCTGCCAAGTATG
Organism: Elephantulus edwardii; assembly: GCF_000299155.1. Taxonomy (NCBI): domain Eukaryota; kingdom Metazoa; phylum Chordata; class Mammalia; order Macroscelidea; family Macroscelididae; genus Elephantulus; species Elephantulus edwardii. The sequence goes on from NW_006399787.1 coordinate 13,121,080, forward strand.
AAACCTTGTAGCCCAAAAATAACAAAAAGCAGCACCTATGATGGAAGCATTGCATATCTGAAGTGTGTTGTTACAATGGCATGCATTTGTCAAAAGTAACTGAAATTAAAATGGATCCATTTTAAATAAATTTTATCTTTGAAATGTGATTTAAAATATGATTTATCTCTACTAAACATATGTTAACTTGTTTTTCTCTTTTTTTTGAGGTTTCATATCATTTATTGTAAAGCACAAAACAGGCATTTTAAAAGTGAAAGTATACATTGAAAAAGTACATTTATGTCACAAAGCATTGACCACATAATAGTTGCAAATACATTTGCTGGAATGTGTACATCTACACTAAATACTAAAAAACAAACCAATTTTCATTTCTACACAGAAATATTACCCTCCTATCAGTAGTGATAGTTAATTTTGTACATTTTCAAAAAAAAAAGAAAGAAAACACTATTTTTAAACCAAAACCAAAATTAAGATCTTCATCAAGTCGTCTGCATCCATATATTTAACAAAGGCTTTTTTCCCCCACACAATGAAGCAAATACTGTATTGTCCACTTCTTATTATTGGCCCTGAGGTGCTGGAGGATGCTGTGGCATTCCCTGTGGACTTGTCTGAGCATAGTAAGCTGCTTCTTGTCTACAGTACTCAGCCAAGGCCGTACTATAATCTGGCTGACCACCTGGTGGGGCCCCAGTAGGAGCAGGAACTGCTTGACCTTGCTTCTTGTAATATTCCTCCCAAGCTTTTGAATAATCTTGTGTCTGCCCTTGTTGACCCATCTTCTTGTAGTATTCTTCCCAAGCTTTAGTATAATCAACCTGTCCAACTGGGGCTGGATTTTGCTGATCTCCTTGCCCGTTAGTTTGAGTTGTAGTTGGCGCACCTGCAGGAGCTGCAGGAGGTGGCTGTGCTTGCTGCTGATAATAGTGAGCATAGTAAGCAGCCCAAGCTGCTGAATTCGGATCTGTTCCTGCCTTAGCTGGATCTGGAGGAGCTTGTTGTTGCCAATGTGGGTAAGCATTTCCCCACCCCTGGGGAGCATATGGAGCAGGAGGACCATGAGCAGGACCAGGTGGTCCTGGATTATAAGGTGCAGGATTGTATGGTCCCATTGGAGTTCCAGGTCCTGGAGGTCCATGAGGGCCTGGGACACCATGTGGCCCATGGGGAACAGGTGGCCCTAAAGGATTTACTGGGCCACCAATCTTTTCTTCTATGAGTATTTGCTGTGGAGTGCCATGAATTGTAAATAACTTCATATTAGGATCTGCATTTGGTGGAGGATTTCTCTGAAGTTCTATTCTTGCACCAGACTGTTGGCTTATGCTTTTTATAGTTTCACCTCCTTTTCCTATTATCAATCCAGTTTTCCCAGTTGGCACAATGAAATTAAATTCCTGTAGACCACCAGGTGGTCCCTTGTTCCAGTTCCCTTGTCCTCGCCCTCTCCCTCTCCCACCAGGTCCAGGTCCACCAGGATTACCAGCCTGAACTCTTCGAAGGAGGTCTGTAATAATTTCTGCAGCATGCTGACATCGGTCTGGAGGTCCTGTTATTTGTGCTATTCTATCAGGTGTTGTTCCATCATCTGGTTTAAACTGAATTCGAACACCAGCATCATTTTCTATTTTTTTAATCATCTCTCCATTTCTTCCTATTACAATTCCTACAGCAAATCTTGGAATGGGAACATCTATTCCTTCATTTCCTCCTATTCGTGACCCATATTCATTTCTAACTTCTCTGAAACCACCTTGATCACGAATTAACTCTAATACCATTTCCTTGGCTTGTTGAACTTTGTATGGATCTCCTGTAATTCTAAGAGGTTTGTCAGCACCAGTGTTCTGAGGACCATCTTGAATCATAACCATTTTAACTCCAGCCCGCTCCTGAAGTTGTTTAATAGTTTCTCCTCTTTTTCCAATAACTAATCCTGCCTTGCTTGCTGGAATCATAATTTCTTGAACTGCATTTCCTGGTCCATCACCATGATGAAAGCCAGGGGCTGGTCTTCCTTTTTCAACAATCTGGTCCAATAATCGCTTTGCTGATTGAACAAATTCAGGAGTTCCAGTTAACATACAAGATCTTTCTGGAAGGCCACCACTATCAGGAGCGATCTGTATTTTGCATCCTGATTCCTGTTGTATGCGTGAAATCTGTTCACCTCCTCGACCTATAATGAATCCAACCATTCCATCAGGAACTTTATATTCTTCTGTCATTACAGACCTTTGCTGCTGATGCATTGGTGGTAATTGTGCTCCAAAAGAGTCATTTTGAGGAGCAACTTTCTTAGCATCTGGTTGATCTCCATCCTCCAAAGGTCTTTTTTGTCCCCCATAACCATAGTCATTTGAATTCGGTGATGTACCAGCATCACCTCCAATTTTTGCTGCAATGTGCCGGGCTCTCTGTAGCGCATCTTTGACAGCATCGTTTACTCCCCCTCCACCGCAGCCACCACCACCAGCTGGGCCCAAGGAAGGTGGAGGTACTGTTGAGTAGTCTGCCATAGTTAGCCTACAGCAGCCGTTGCTCTGGAGGAACACAGAGACTTCCTCTGAGCTGCTAAGAAAAGAAGAAAATGGCCTGTTTTTCTCTTTTTAAGGCATAGCTTTACTCTCACTTTTTTTTTGCATCCCTTCTAATGCTTTTAGGCGCAAAATACACGAGTTTCTGCTCAGACACATTCTTTCATCACAGACTCATACAGATAAAAAAAACCCACCAGGAATAAATTTATAGGCTACCCCATCACTATGTGTGCTGAAAATTTTCTGAAATGGTTTAGGCAAATACACTAATAGATTCACCTCTAAACACACAACTTATTGAACAAATATCATCATCCATCATGTGCTAAGTTCTTTTTTTAGATACTTTCTGTGTTCATTCTGAAAGCATGAAATAGAAGTTACTATATAAAAGTGCCTGACAGCTACATACTGAATACCCACAAGTATTAGTAGAACATATGTAACTTACTTCCTACTGTGCTGACACTATAAAGCAATCTCTTTAAATCATTTCCAATGATCCCAAATAAGAATCAAGAAAATGTTTAACAAAAAAATTATAGTAACGTTTTTCAGAGGCATTAAATACTCCATTGTTTTGATACTCCCCAAAAAGGGAGATTATCTTTTTGGGGAGAGACTTCTACTTTGCTATTTTATCATTCTCATTAAAGAGCCATTATCACATAAGAAAGAAAGAAAATTATTGGCTGCAAAGGTAAAAGCATGATTTACAAAATGACAAGAAAGATCCTTTTGGAATGATGGCAAGGTTCTAAATTTGGATTGTGATGACAGCTGTACAAGTTTGTATTTAACAAAACTCATTAAACTTTACAATTACAAGTGAATGTTACTGTATGTCAATCTGTATCTTACAGAAGCTGGCAGCATGGAATTAAGACTTGTATAGTAAATTTCCTGATTCTGATCATTATTAAGTAAAACAATGTTTCCATTTGTATGAACTACACTGCTAAGTACCACTGGGGGTTAGAGGAATAGCATGTCTATAATTTACTAGCAAAGATTTAAAAATAATAGAAGCTAAAGAAAATTGGCTAAATACTAACATTAGGGAAACTTGATTGAGAGGTATTTGAGAATTCTTTGTGTTATTCTCGGGATATTTTTTCTAAGCTTGAAACTGTCTAAAAAAGACATTTTGTTAAAGGTGACAGAAAAGTTTAGGAAAAAGTTAAGACAGTGAGGAGTATGACTATTATAGGCTTCCTTTTATTGTTTGCAAGTTACAAATTCTTATCAAAAAGTAGAGAGCCAAACTATTCCAGAAACTCTAAGAAGGAAACAATGAAAACCTTTTTTTATGACTGGCGAATACATAGAAAGTTACTCAAGAATGCTAAAAACAAACAAACAAACCACACACCAACTTCATTAATGACTATTTTAAAAATCTCAATCTGCTATACGGTTTGGTCTAAAGTAACTCAATT
>NW_006399787.1:13125277-13132966 GCF_000299155.1 Elephantulus edwardii
TGGTAGTCAAAAAGAAAGTAATCTTGGTAACTCCATAATTAAAAACGTCATAAAAATATCAATTTTTTATTTAGCTTAATTTTTTTTTCTCCTCACAAAAATCACCAAGATATACTTTACACTTAATCTCAAAATAACCTGGAGTAAATTAAAATATATGAAGAAACTTGTGGAGAGCAAAGTGTTAATGGCGGAACTCTTTAAATTAGGAATCCAATGGCTATTTTCAAAGTCCAATGCCTTTTCACAGTAGAAACTTATCAAGTAGAGTGTGCAAAAGCAAAGGAAATGTTAGTCTGAGTATTAAACTCTGTATGTCACTAAAAATTCTTTTAAAAGTAACAGCCAATATAGATTAAACACTATATTACTTAGGCATTCTCCTAGTAACTTTGCATACATTTTTCTCAATTACTTTTTCCCCAATCCCAATAACCTATGAGGTCGAGATCAGTACAACCCTCAGTCTACAGATGAAGACAAATCGATGTTTAAGAAATATCAATTAAAATACTTTAATATCTACTTGAACTATGAGGGGCGAAGACCCACAGGGACGGCTTTCTATTACTGTGAATGGGTTTGGAAATAACTTTCTAAAAAGTAAAGCTCTTCAAAACGATACAGAAATTGTTACATACTACTGCCAACTACCTAAAACACATTACGTCACATTATAGCAGTCCGGTGCAAGAGCAGAAGTCCAATCTCTTCCCTCCTTTTGGTTGCTCCACTCTGCCCAGTATTCAAAATGGCATTTCCATGGCAATATAAATCCACATTACATAACTTCAAAATAATCTTCATACTCCTAGATCTAGTTTAAAAAATGCATTTAAAAAGCAATATTGAAGACCGAAAAGAAAGAAGTTGTACATTTGAACGGGAAGCGTGGTGACTGCCGAGAATGAATGGAGAGTTAACAGCGTACAGCACCCGCCAATGGGAGTCGGGGAAGGACAAGGATCATCACAGTCCTCCGCTGACAAGCTACACGGGTGCTTTAAATGGAAAGAAAAAGATGGACAGCAACAAAAATCCAAAGAGGAAGGAGCCCACTCGGCGCGACCGCGAGCTCTAAAATGATCAAAGCGGAAGGGAAAGAAAGCCGTTGGTGGCTAGCAGCACGGATCAGCGAAAAGCTCAGTACGCGGTGGAGCCTGGGGCGATGCGATAGTGTTCTAGGCCTGGAAAATCTAACGAAGGACTCTCCGAGCGCGAGTAAGAGAGAGAATCCTACGCTCCTCCGGGGCACACCTATCGTTCAGTGGCAACCGAGAGCCCCAAACCGGCATCGGCGACTCACGCCGCGGCAGGACGCGGAGCGGAAAGGGAAAGCGGGCGATAATGCAAAGAGGAAAAGCTCAGACTGCAGATCCGACCTCAAGCGGCTCCGGTGCCCAGGGCTGGGCCCACTGGTTTTCGGGGCTTGAAGAGAAGAAAACCCAAGCCTCGTGTCCGTCCCCTCCCCCACCCCAACTCCCCCCCCCTTCACCCCACCCTCCCTCGGCCTTTTCGCAGCCACCCCGGTTTTCCCTCCTCACCCAACGGAGGTTCCCGGGCTCCAGGTTTCCACACGCGTTCAGAAGCTTGAACTCACCCGCCGCAGAGGAAACAGTACTATCTTCGCAGCCTTCTAGGCTACAGACTACGGGTGGTTTTCACCCGTTCGAGGTTTTTAAATGCAGATAGGGAGTGAGACCGGTTAGTGGCGCCTGCTCACATAGGCCGCAAACACTGCCGAGCTGCGCGGGGAGCTTAGGGAAGTCGTCTCCTCGCCCGGCATGCACTGCGGCCGGAGGGCGGAGTAGAACACCATAGAGAAGACGCATATAGATAGTCCTCATGATGGGCTTTTCATCTACATACAGAGCCGGGATAACCATAGAGAAGCTCGTCTTGGGGCCTAGAAAGGCCCGAGCTATAAAAGAGGACCCACCCTACCGTAGTTTATTGGAGTTGATTGAATCTTGTGACCACGCGACGCCATCTTGAGGTCAAGGTTCTGACTGGGAACGGGTTGACTTCTGTTAAAGGATTTCTGTTGTTTCTGTTTCAGAAATTAGAAGCCAATTTGATGTGTTCATTGGAGTGATTGACTGGGACCAGCACCTTCTGACAGGAACTCTTAGTACTAATCTTACTCTTGTAAAAAAATTTGATTTCAAGAAATCGCTGGCAACAATTGTTGTTGTTGTTGTTTAATGCCGTCGAGTCGTAGATGACTCATAGCGACCCTATGAACGAACAGCCTGAGCACTGTTCGTACATAGAGCTTCCGGAGGCAACAATTATACTCTTATAAAATATCTATGAATGATTGGATGAAAAGACCAATTATTTGTAAACTTTAACTCAATTTTTTTTAAATTGCTGACAGCCTATAAAATAACAAGGTTGATTCTGTAAAAATGCAAAAAAAAACCCCGCTTCTACCCTAGAGTAATGAAAAGAATAATCTCAATAGAGATTATCCAACTGGTCCAGTGATGAGCATCTTTGTCTTGATAGTGAGGTTCAATTCATATTGAAGACTACAGTCCTTGACCTTCTGCAGCAAATGCTTCAGGTCCTTCTCAGGACCTCTCATATAGATTGAAAAGGTATGGAGACAGGATGCATCCCTGGCACACTCATTCCCTGATTTTGAACCTTGCAAGTGTTTCCTTGCTCTGTTCTGAGGACTGCTTCCTGATCTAAGTATAGGTTTTGCATGAGCACTATCAAGTGTTGTGGGATTTGCATTCTTTTCAAGGTTAATCACAATTTATTGTGATCCACACAAATGCTTTTGCATAGTCAATGAAACACAGACGCTATTCTGGTACTCTGCTTTCTGCCAACATCCATTTATCTGCTTTGGCGATAAAGTCTCTAGTGCCACAAACTCTTCTAAACCCAGCTTGTACTTCTGGCAGTTTTCTGTCAATGTGCTGTTCTAGTCACTTTTTGGATAACAATCAGCAGAATTTAGCTTGCATGTAGTATTAGTGATATTGTTTGATAATTTCCACACTCTGTCAGGTCACCTTTTTTTCTGAATGGAAATAAATATGGATCTCTTCACAGTCGACCAGGTAGGTTTCCTACCTTTCTTGGCACAATATGGTAAGCACGTCTAGGGCAGCATCTGTTTGTTGAAATATGTCAATTGGTCTTCCATCAATTCCTGGGGTGGCTTTTTTTCCCCCAAGTCCTTCAGAACAGCTTGCACTTATTCCTCATCACTATTGCCTCTTGATTATATGTTGTTTTATGAAATTCTTCTGTGTCAACCAATGCTTTACTCCCTCTATCTTCTTTTAGTGTTTTCTGGATCATTCAGTATTCTTCCCATAGCACCCTTAAATATTGCAATATATGGCTTGAATTTGTTCTTTAGTTCCTTTAGCTTAAGAAATGCCAAGCAAGTTTGGCTCTTTTGATTTTCTGACTCCTGATCCTTGCACACTTCTTTATAATACTTTGCTTTGTCTTCCCAACTGTCCTTTGAATCTTCTACTTCAGCTCCTTAACTTCTTCATTTCTTTCCTTTGCTTTGTGCCTTAAAGTTTGTTAGTTAGGTGTTGTACAGTAGATTACAACTCATAGTGACCATATGAACAAAAGATCTGAACCCTGTTCTGTCCTGCACCATCCTCACACTTCCCAACACACAAGAGCCCATTGTGATAGTCACCGCATCAGCCCACCCGGTCAAGGGCCTTCCTCTCCTTTGCAGACTCTCCACCCTTCCTAGCATCATGTCTTTCTCCAAGGAATAGCCCCTCCTAGCAATATACCCAAAGTATGTGAGGCAAAGCCTCATCATTCTTGCTTCTGAAGAGCACTCTGGCAGCACCTTCTTCAAGACATATCTGTTTGTTCTCTTATCTATCCATGCAATGTTCAGTGCTCTTCTCCAGCATCACAAGTCAAAGGTGTCAATTCTTTTTTTGTCATCTTTATACATTATCCAGCTCTCAGATGCATAGCAAGTAATCAGAAAGACCATGGCTTGAGTCAGATGCATCTTAGTCCTCAAACTGACATCATTAATCCTCAATAGTTTGGAGAGGTTTCTAACTGCAAATTTTCCCGATGCAATGCGTCTCCTTATTTCCTGACTGCTGATACCAAGGGCGTTAATTGTGGATCCAAGCAAGATGAAGCTGTTGACAATTTCAGTCTCTTCTCCATCCATCATGATGCTGCCTATTGATCCAGTGGTAAGATGATTTTGAGATGCAATCCATACTGAAGGCTGCATTCCTTCATCTTTTGCAACAAGTGCTTCAAGGCCTCCTTGCTTTCAGCAAGCAAGGTTGTGTCCAGCTTCTCAGATAATTTGCTCAGAATACCGATTGAATAGGTATGAACAGATAGCACTGCCAACCCAAAGGCACACAGTTCAAATCTACTAGCTGCTAGGCAGCAGACAGAAGGGAAATCTTCTGGGCAAGTTACAAGCCCTGAAAGCCCACCAGGAGAATCTGCTATGAGTTGGTTTCCTCAATAACACATAACAATAACAGCATTTACTAACATCAAACTATGTGGGTTTTTAAATTATTATTTATTATGTTTACTGTCTCTGTGATTATGGGTTAATCCAGCAGGTGATTTACAGGCAGAGAAACCCAGCAGAATCAGCTACAAATCTGTCCCAGGTGGATGGCAATGAGGGTTTTTTGGGGCTACGTTATGGAATATGTTGCCCTTTTGTAGGAAGTGAGTCCTCTTGATGACATGTCTGAAGTGTGTGAGGCAAAGTCTCACCATCCTTATGTCTATGGAGCATTCTAGCTGTTCTTTCAAGACAGATTTCTTTGTCCTCCTGGCAGTCAGTGGTGTAGTTATTATTCCTCACCAACAATGTAATTCAAATAAGTCCATTTTCGTCATTGTGGGGTGTTCTTTCTTCATTGACTCATCCAAACACAAAATGCAATGGAGGCGGTGATGGTAAAGGCTCTACCACTCCTAAGGAAAAGGCATGAAATGTATATCTTTCTGGAATCTCAATACCAGATGTTCTTGCCATTGATAGTTGTTATTGAGTTTATTCCAACTCCTGACAACCTCAAATGTACAGAGTAGAACTTCTTCCTCTAGGTGAATTCCAACAGCCAAGTACTGAACAAATCTTACCACCTATGGATTCCTTTCCTTACCATTAAATAGAGCTAATAATACCTATTTCCCAAGATGATTATTGTAATGATTGAGTTAACAATTGCATATGAAAATACTTTGTTCCGTAAAGCACAAATTAATTCCATTGCTTAGAATGTACCCCAAGATAATGAGAACTGAGGCTCAAACAGAAACTTGTACACCAGTGTTCATAGCAGCATTATTCACCATTGCAAGAACATGGAGGCAGCCTAGATGTACAACCACACACGAATGGATTGAGAAGTTGTGGGACATTCATACAATGGAATACTACACAGCATGCAGGAGCAATCATTTTGTAAATTACTACCTAACTTGGGAGTTTTCATTTTAAAGAAGCAGTTAGCATCCCAGCAGAGGCCTAGGTTCCAGCTGTCAAAAGTTTGGGTTAGTAGCCCAATACTTAACCATTGAGCCACCAGAGCTACTCCTGTGTGGGAGAAAGATGTGGCAGTTGTGAAGAGTGCAGCCTATCCTATAGGGGGAGTCCCAGATGGGTTCCAGTGAATCACTCAAGTAAACAGGTAATAGGTTAAGCGGAGCAAACTCTTTCTACATATATATTTACCTAAAGGAAGCTCTGGTGGCATAACCAGCGTGTTGTGCTGCTAACTGGAAGTTTATGCTCCTTTGGTAGTTTTAAATACAACAGCTGCTTTAAGAAAGATTTACAGTGTCAGGATATTTTGATATGAGTCAAAATCAACCCAATGGCAGTGGGTTTCTGAGTTTATTAACCTAACTGAGAAGAATGGGAATCCCAGAACATTTGATTGTCCTTATGTGAAACCTATACTTGGACCAGGAGGCAGTCGTTAAAACAGAGCAAGGAAACACTGCATAGTTCAAAATTGAGAAGGGTGTATGCCAGGGATGTGTCCTATCTCCATATCTTTTCAATCTATGTGCAGAACAGATTATCCAGGAGGCTGGGCTCTATGAGGAGAAATGTGATTAGAGGATTAGAGGAAGACTCATCAACAATCTGCGCTTGGTGGAGGGGGTGGGTGGATTGTATACCAATGAAAGAATTTTTCTTTTACTTTTCAAAGAGAAGAGTGAACTGGGGGGGGGGGCGGAGGGGAATGCAACAATAAATGAATAAATGGAAATCCAAAATCTCTGTAAAGTTTCATTAAAATTAATAAAGAAAAACCCAATCTGTGTTACGCAGATGACACAACCCTGCTTGCTAAAACTGAGAAAGACCTGAGGACCTGAAGCACTTGCTGCAGAAGGACAAGGACTGCAACCTTCAATATGGATTGAAGCTCAACATAAGAAAACAAAGATTCTCACCACTGGGCCGATTGGCAGCATCATGATGGATGTTGAAGAGATTGAGATTGTTCACAGCTTTAGTTTGATTGGCTCAACAATCAACACTCTTGGCACCAGCAGCCAGGAAATTAAAAGATAGATTGCACTGGGAAAGTCAGCTGTCACAGACTTCTCCAAAGTACTAAGAGCAACTATGTCAGTCTGGAGCCTAAGGTGCACCTGACACAGGTCATAGAGAGCTGGACAACGAATGACTAGGGATGATAGAGAATTGATGCCTTTGAGCTGTGGTGTTGGAGAAGAGTATTGAATATACCATAGATGGCTAAGAGAACAAACAGGTTCATCCTGGAGAGGGTGAACAGAATAGAGCAGGGTTCAAGGCTGTTGTACAAAGGGTCGCTATGAGTTGCAAGTGACTCAATGGAACATAACAGCAACAACAACATGCCACTAAAATTTCAAATACCAGGAGGATCACTCACAGTAGACAAGTTTCAGCAGAACTACCAGACTATGAGAGACTAAGAAGCTAAACTGGTCATTTCCTTGAAGTAACAGACCTTTGAAAACCTTATAAGTAGAGGAGGTAGTAATGGAAAGATAGCTCCTCAGATTAGAAGGCATTTGAGAAATGAAGAGAAACAGCTACAAGAATTCATTAATAAATGAAACATGAAAAATACAATATAACATGAGAGCAGCTAGAGAACTTTATGAACTAACTCAGGCTCACAAGGATGAATATTATGTAAGATGATTATGATTATTATTATATCTAAAGAAACCAGAACTGCCACTCAAGCAGATATATGCAAACCTATGTTTATTGCTGCTTTGTTCACAATAGCAAAGAGTTATAAACAACCCAAATGCCATAAAAAAAATGAATGGATAGAGAAGCTGTGATATATTCACACAATGGAATACTATGCTGCATGGAAAAACAAAGAACTCATAAAATATTATACAAAATTAATGATCCTAGAGGACATTATGCTGAGTTAAATATGTCAGTCACAAAAGAACAAATACTGCACAGTGCCACTGTTGTAAAATGGGACTGATATCAGGGTTGGGGGGAACCTAAGAAAAGACGAGATAAAAAAATTTATACTGCATTGAAACACGTGAGGGAGAGAACTGTTTAAAAGGAATATGTTGTTGTTGTTGTTATGTGCCGTCCCGTCGTTTGGGACTCATAGCGACCCTATGCACAACAGCCCTAAACCCTGCTCTATCCTGCGCCAA
>NW_006399787.1:13134375-13137450 GCF_000299155.1 Elephantulus edwardii
CCAGATTTCTTGGCACAACTTGGTGAGCACATCCAGGGCAACATCTGTTATCTGAAATACTTCAATTGTATACCATCTATTCCTGGGGCCTTATTTTTTGCTATTTCCTATATGATTAGGTATTATTTTCATGACAAGAGTTCAGAATGAGAGCTCCATAGTGGAGTAGACTGGGGGTATTGTATAACAAGGAAAGAATTTTTTTTTTTTACTTTTCAAAGAGAAAAGCAGGGGGAGAGGTAGGCAGGGAGGAAAATGTGCAAAAATAAATGAGTGGAAATTCAAAGTCTCATGAACTTCCATTAAAATTTCAATTTAAAAAGAGTATTTTATAAAAACAGAAGGATAACTAATAATATATGTATAAATGTCAAAAAAAAGAAGAAGCTGGGGAGTTCTGGTGGCCTAGTGGCAAGAAGCTGCACTGCAATCCCAGAGGTACACGCTTTGAATCTACCAGATGCTCTGCCGGAGAAGGAGGGACAATTTCCTCCTCTACCAGTCAGATCTGATTTGACAGTACATGCACAAAAAAAATAATAAAATTTTTTTAAAAACAAGGAGCTGGGGTAGCCAGGCTGAGGGTTAAGAGGGGGTGAAATCATGAGTCTAAGAGTTTGGTGGAAGAAATTAGGAAACATCCAGTGGAAATCTGAAAATACAGGGTAAGAGTGATTGTAGATTTGAAAAAAAAGAGTGATTATAGATTAACAGTATTTAATTTTTCTGAATGTCTAAGGTCTTTCATTCAAAATGTTTTTCTTAGCCAATGATTAACTGTTTTATTTTCTGCTGAAGTATCTATTGTATTAAGCAGAAAGAATTAGGATGAGATATGAGCTCTATTCTACTAGAGGCTTATATATATTTGTGGAACCTCAGTACAAGCTTTTTTTTTTTTTAAATCTTGGTACACCTGCTTTTAACAGCTAGTCTAAAATGCTCACCAGTCTCTGCAAAATTGGTCTGCATACTTAAAGTCATGTGAGTCATTCTACTGACTGATCTGAGTCTCTCTGAGTCTCTGGGAGACCTTCCTGTGAGTCTGTGAACTCAAGGGACATGGAGGAGCCAGGGAACTGAACAAAGGAGGGGCTGTTGATTTCAGAAATAATGGACTTAATGCCGCCGGTCACATATTTGAGTCAACATTGACTCGGCCCTTCTTGTATTTGGTCTGCTAATAATCTTAGCAGAATGAATTATGAACATAACTTTATAAGACCAGAATGATCATATGAAACAAAAGAGTGTGTTTTTTTTAAAAAAAAAAGAAGAGTATTTGTACAATAAAAAACAAAAACAATTGGAATTTACAAAGTATGAATCTAGGAAAATTGGATGTTGTAAAAAATAAAATGGAACCACAACCAGATAAAGATAAACAACCCAATTGAAAAATGGGCATAGGATATGGACAAACACTTCCCCAAAGAAGCCATTCAGATGGCGAAACACATGAAGAAATAAAGAAGGGGGGAGGGACAATGCAAGAGAGGAAGACCCTGAATGAGATGTACTGATACAGTAACTGGGTTATACCAAAGGCTACAGTCCTTGCTATTGTGCAGCAAGCATTTCATACCCTCCTCACTTTCAACAAACAAAGATGTAATAACTGCATAACACAGGTTGTTGATTACTCTTCCTCCAAAGCTGATGCCACATTCCTCTTCACAGAGTCTAGCTTTGCAAATTATTTGCTCAACATCCAAATTCAGTAGCTGTGAGGATAGAATACAACCTTGATGAACATCCTTCTTGATTTTAAATCGTGTACTGTTCCCCTGCTATATTCAGACAAAAACTTCTTGATCTAGGTATAGGTTTCTCATGAGCACAATTAAGTGGTCTGATATTCCCACTCTTCTGAATGTTGGGCACAGTTTGTTATGATCCACATAGTCAAATGCCTTCGCATAGTTAATAAAACACAGACATTGTTCTAGTATTCTTTGCCTTCTGCCAAGATCCATCTGACATCAGCAATGATGTGGCCTCTTCTGCACCGATCTTGAACTTCTGGTAGTTCTCGTCAATGTACTGTTCTAGCCATCTAAGAGTAATCTTCAGCAATATTTTGTTTGCGTGCGATATTAATAATATTGTTTAATAATTTCCACATTTTGTTGGATCATTTCTCTTGAGCATAAGGACAAATATGGATCTCTTCTAGATGAGGCCCTTTTTAAAGTGCCAGAGAGCAAGGATGTCAGTTTCAAGAATAAGGAATTTCAAGTTTTCAAGAATAATGGATCCGGCATCACCTAACAACAACAAGACGTTAAGGGGGCAGAAGTAAAGGTAGTCATGTAATAATGTGTTCAAAAATGGAATCTACGGTGCCCGGATCCTCAGGGAGTCGTCCTGCTAACCCAAAGGCCACACCTCTCCGGCTGTTGGAATCCAGCAATGGCTTCTAGTACGAAAAATGATCGTTCTCCCCTGCAATTAACAATCTCTGAAACCTGTTAGAGGGTCAGCTATGAGTCAGTTCTGACTCCACCCCCACAGCACATAACAGCAACTCAAAGTTTATTGCTGTCAAGTCAGAACAGACACACAGCTGACCGTACAGTGGGTTTGAGAGACTATTAATTTCAGGGGAGAAGGCCCATCTTTCTCCTGCAGAGGAACTGGTTCATTCAAACTGCTTGCCTTTGGGTTGGCAGCAAAACTCCTTACTCCTAAGCCAGCAGAGCTCCCAAACCTTTTGAGAATGAGATGTAATAATGTGGTCATTCCTCATAATTCATTACTAGATGTGATAGCAAATCAGTTATTAAGGAATCCTGGCAGGTTTCAACATGCCTAATTAGGTCATAGTCTTAATCTGATAAAAAGGAAATTTCCATGGGTGTGGCCTGTATCACTTTTTTGTTTATAAGAGATAAAAGGAGAGAGAAGAAGTCATTGAAGAACAGGGAACTTGATCTCATCATGACAGAGGAGTTGTGAATAAAAGTTGTTGTTGTTGTATGGCGCTTTCTCAAAAAGTTGCAAATAGAGATACCATTTGACCCAGCAATTCCACTACTGGGAATATACCCTGAAGAGACCATAGCTGACATCCAA
>NW_006399787.1:13138095-13138622 GCF_000299155.1 Elephantulus edwardii
TCTTCTCCAGCACCACAGATCAAAGGCGTCAATTCTCCTTCTATCCTCCCTAGTCATTGTCCAACTCTCTGATGCATAACAAGTGATCATTAAATCTTGTGAAGTGAACCTGCTTCAGAACTCATCATTTTCCTTTGATAGCTTAAGAAACATGCCCATAAGGAGGAGCTAAGTTGGGATTGGAGCCCAAGTCTCATCGCATTCAGACCAGCACTGTGTTTCTCCGGCCATGCTGACTCTGGCATTTTATCTCAGCACTAATGAAATCACAGTGGGAGCTGAACCTTAGAAAACATTCTTTTGCTGAGACCAACAGATTTGTCTGAGAAAGTTAAGGACATTGACCAGCTGAAATGTTCATAGAAATCTTTTGCACTGAGTCCAAATCAGATTGAATTAAGAGACAAAGTGGAAAGAGAAGGGGGGCAATATATACTATAAGGCAAACATGGCTTCTAGAGTTCTGGGTTGGCAGTTGAGAGTGAGCTTAAAGGAGCAAAGAATTAAGAGCTCAGATTAAATGAGAT
>NW_006399787.1:13139252-13142106 GCF_000299155.1 Elephantulus edwardii
TTATTTTTGTGTGAGTGTACCGTCAAATCAGATCTGATGGGTACAGGAGGAGATTGTCCCTCCTTCCCCGGCAGAGCATCTGGTGGATTCGAACCGTGCGCCTCTGGGATTGTAGTTGCAGCTCCTTGCCACTAGGCCACCAGAGCTCCCCTAAACTAAGTCAGTGTTGACCAGCTCTTTTTGGTACAGTTATTCTAGGTATTCCTTCCTCTTCTTAAGATGCTTCTTGCATTATTCAAGATTTTGCCCATAGAATCCTTTAGTATTACAACTGGAGACTCATACTTGCTCTTCAGTTCTCTCAGATTGAGAAATGCTATGTGTGTTCTTTCCCTTTGGTTTTCTAATTCCAGCTCCTTGAACTATTTATCATAGTAATTTGCTTTGTCTTCTTAAGCTGCTGAGTGTCCCAGGTTTATCACTCAAAATGTCTTTCAGTCACAAAAGGATAAATACTGTGTAGCACCACTATTAGAAAGCAGGTCTGGCGAGCTCTGGTGGCCTAGTGACAAGAAGCTGTACTGCGGTCCCAGAGGTGTACGGTTTGAATCCACCAGATCACCAGATGCTCTGCTGAAGGAGGGACAATCTCCTGTCCAGATCTGATTTGACGGTACACACATTAAAAAAAAGAAAAGAAAAGAAAGAAAGCAGGTCTGATACGGGGAGGTTGGGAGGAGAATAGGATAAGAGTGGATAGATTAAAAAAAAAGAGTGGCTGATAACAACCATTGCATTGGAACAGAGGAAGGAAATAATTGTTTAAAAGGAATATGTAATTAGGCATTATAAGTACAACAACAGCCAAGAACATTGTAAAGAGGACTGGGGTGGGGGAAGTAATTGTGCAACAATGAATGAATACTTAAAATAAGAAAAATGAAAAACAACCCAAAATGTGAACTGGGGGAAGGGGATGGGAAGGAGAGGAAGTAAAATGAAATAAAAATGAATCAAAGAATGAAAACCTAACTTTTCTGTAAATTTTCATTAAAATTACAATTAAAATAAAAAAATTGTATTTAAAAAATCCCAAAATATCTTCCCTAGCCGATTACTATTTATTTTATGCTAAAGTATTTATTGTATCAGGGGAGAGGATTGAGATTGTATACTAGTCCCACCTTACTAGAGGTTTATATAAACTTGTGGGACCTCCATGCTAGCTCGATTCATCTTGGAAGTCTGCCTTCAATGGATGGTCTACAGTGCTCACCAGCCTGAATACCTGCATGAGTCATTCCCCTAACGGAGCTGAGTCTCTGGGAGACCTTCCAGCGAACTACTGAAACCAAGGGACACAGAAGAGCTTGGGAATTGAACAAGGAGGAGCTGTTGATGTTGGAAATCATGGCTTTATACAGTAGGTCAAGCATTTGGGACAACTTTGGACACTTCTTATAACTGGTCTGCTAATAATCTTAGCAGAATGAATTATAAAAGCAGGTGCCATTTGGGGGATGGGGTAGGGAGGAAAATGTGCAACAATGAATGAATGGAAATAAAAATTCTTTATAAATTTTCATTAAAATCTTAATTTAAAAAATAAGAAAAAATAAGATAAAACTGCCCTTTGAAATCTTCTAGTCAGCTCTCTTATCTCAATATTCCTTCCCTTTGATTTGACTTCTTTTCATCCCAGTGCAAAAGTTTCAGAGTTTCTTCTCACATATATTTTGATCTTTTTCTTTCTTCTCAGTCTTTGTAATGACCTTTTAATGTCTTCATGGATCTTGTCCTTGGCATCATTCCATCAATCGGTCTTTGGTCATGATTCTATCCTTAGGAGAGTTGTTTTTTTAAAAAAATTAAGTTGGAATGCACTCAAGGTCATATTTTGGGTCTTGTGGACTTGTTTTCATTTTCTTCCACTTCACTTTGAGCTTGAATATAAGTGGTTAATGACATGTTGCACAATCAGTCCCAGACCTTGTCTTGACTGTTCATATTGTGCTTCTCTACTGTCTCTCCAAATGTTGTCAGTCTGATTCCTGTGTAGCTGATGAAGTTGCTGTTTATAGGGGGTTTCTTTTGTGGGGGGTTAATATTTGAGTCAAGAGGGCTGGGCGGGTAGAGAAGTGCAGCAATGAATAAATGGAAATCCAAATTCTCTGTAAATGTTCATTAAAATTATTTTAAAAAATAAAAAAAATATTTGAGTTAGTCCCCTGCAGCCTCCGCCGCCGGCCGTCCCTCAGCCAGCAGTTCCAGCGCCACCGCGGGCCGGCGATGCTCCGGCAGGAGGGAGCGAGGCGGACGGGCGGGTGGCTGCCTGAGCGCGGCGGAGGCGGCGGGGACAGCGCCGGGAGCAGCCGATTCGCTCTTCCCGCGCTCCCGCTGCGGCATCTACGTGGGATCGGTCTGCGGCGTCCGTGCGCACTGAGAACATTTACAGTGCTACACCAAGGGTAGAAGCAGCTACTCAGTTGGATTTGAAATTCCAGAAGAATTGGCTTTGTGAGTTGCAGGAAACAATTTAAAATTCTGTCTCTTAGCTTTTCTTTTTATTTCAGATTGGAAAAACATCTAGAAACCATGAACAACTTTAGTAAAGAAGAGTTTGACTGCCATTTCCTTGATGAAGGTTTTACTGCCAAGGATACTCTGGACCAAAAAAATTAATGGAGTTTCCTCTTCAGATGGTAAAGATGCCTTTTATGTTGCGGACCTTGGAGACATCCTGGAGAAGCATCTAAGATGGCTAAAAGCTCTTCCTCGGGTCACTCCCTTTTATGCAGTCAAATGTAATGATAGCAGAGCCATAATGAAGACCCCGGCTACCATCGGGACAGGATTTGACTGTGCTAGTAAGAATGAATTACAGTTGGTGCAGAGTCTTGGGGTGCCTCCAGAG
>NW_006399787.1:13149506-13158982 GCF_000299155.1 Elephantulus edwardii
GTGAGCCGGGTCGAGGGGAGGAAGTAAAAGCTGCTTTGAAGACATTAGTAAAAAATTAGGCCCCAGGAATTGTTTGGATAACAATTCACTTGTTTCAATTAACAAATGCAGTCTTAGAAATTTTGAGGATGGATGGCTGTCCAGTGGATTGGAAGAGCTCCATATTTTTCCCATTCCCAAGAAAGATGATCCAACTGAATGTGGAAATTATTGAACAAATATAATTGAAATCACATGAAAGCAAAATCCTGGAACAGTACATAGATAATAAGGAATTGTCAGAAGTTCAAGCAAGATTTAGATGAGGCCTTGGCATCAGACATATCATTGCTGACATCAGATGGATCCTGGCTGAAAGCAAGGAATACTAGAAGAATGTCTATTTGTGTTTTTTTGACTATGCAAAGGCATTTGACTGTGTGGATCATGACAAGTTGTGTCTGTTATTGATTGTGCCCATGTGGAACCTATACCTGGACCAACAGACTGTCATGTGAACGGAGCAGGGGACCACTGCATGGTTTGGAATTGGGAAAGGAGTGAGCCACGGTTGTATTCTATCTCTACTTATTCAATCTGTATGTTGAACAAATTATTGGAGAAGCTGGACTTTATGAAGAGGAGTGTGGCATCAGGATTGGAGGCAGACTCATTAATAACATGTGTGATGCAGTTGACACAACCTTGCTAGCTGAAAGTGAGAAGGGCTTGAAATACTTGTTGTAGAAGATCCAGGAATGCAGTCCTCATTATGGATTACATCTCAATATCAGGAAAACAAAGAGTTTTACCACTAGACTGATAGGAAGCATCATGATGGATGGAGAAGAGATTGAAACTGTCAGCAGCTTCATCTTGCTTGGATCCATAATTAATGTCCACAACAACATAATTGACAGCAACAACCATGGTTATTGAAAGAGCCCTGGTACTGTGTTGGACTGCTAACTGATAGGTTGATAGTCCAAATCTATCAAACTTTCCTCAGGAAAATGGTGTGCAATCTCCTTCCAAAATGATTTTAAGCATCCCCAGTAAAGGTTCACTGTGAGTCAGAATCAACTCGTCAGCAGTGAATTTTTAAGGGCTGATGGCTTTGAACATCTTTGATGAAATATCTCCATGTTGCCTGCTCATTTTTGGTTGAGCTATTTGTCTTTTTGTTATTATGTTGTTCCATTTACGTTTTCTTCAAAGAAAGATTTAGTATTGTGGGTTTTGGGGTTTTTTTGCTCTAAAATTTTCCTTAGTAATTTTTCAATTTTTATTGCCATTTTTTAAGAAACATTAAAAATTTCTGTGGTGATTAATAAATGTAATAATTATAGTATTTGAGAATCTCTGAGGTTAAAAGACCTTTTTTTTGTTGTAGTCTCTCCATAATGGTGATTTGTTATTATAATTTATATTTACTGTTGCTGTGTACCATTGATTTAGAACCAACTCATAGCTGACCCTCCAGTGGGTTTTCAGAGACATTTAATCACATGGGAGGAGATTACTCATCATTTTTTCATGGAGCAGCTGGTGGATTCGAACCACATACCTTTAGTAAATTACAGCACAGGTTCTTACCACTAGGCCACCAGAACTTCCTAGTTTGTACTTAGATAAGTTACTCTTTTCTTTTTCAAGATTTAAGAAAATAAATTTTATTTCTTCATCAATTACGTTCTTAGTTAAAAATGGCATTACATTTTTTTTAACTGTAACTACTCTAGGTACAGTTTGGCTTCTACCTTGACTCAAACTAAAAAAAAAGCCATTTTAGTCAATTTTTTTTTTTTACATTTCAAGCACAAATGGCAACGGATTACAAGTCATACATGTCATTTTTATTATAACAATAAAAAGTAATAATAATAACAGTATAACAATGACATAGTCTTTGAATTTCTTGTCGAGCATTGCTTTATCTATGTCACAAAGATTTTTTTTGTATTTTGACTATTTTTGAGTTTTTCTATGATTCACTGTTGAGTTTTTTTTCCAGCATTCCATTATTTTGTGTCCTAAAACTGGTTTATTCTGGACAGTGATCAGTGTGCAGTGGTGTAGAATATTTATTGAGATACTGTTACATGGTTATGGTCTATATATGAGTTAGGTCCAACTGGTTAACTAAGTCTACTGCATATTGATTCCTTTATGCTGCAAGAGTTCTCCTTAGATCAGGGCTCTGATGTCAGGTATGCAGACTTTCATAATTGCTATGTCTTCTGTGTAGGGTGGTTCTTTGTCATATAATGTTCTTTGTTTCAATGAATTTTGACTTTGGGTCTATTTGTAAGATACTAATATTGCTAAAAATATTAATCCTGTTCTTTGGATTATTGTTATTTTTTTTTACTATTCCTCATCTCCACAACCCTTTCATTTAGTTCAGTTCTTTCAAGACTCTTTACATGTCACCCCATTGCCTTTTTGCCTACATCATTTTAGAGAAATCAGCACTTAATCTTAATGAGATACCTTTATATTTGATACTTTGCTTTTTTTGAGTGACTCTCAAATTCTTTCTTGATCTTTGGTTTTGGAAATCTTAATTATGTCTTGCTGTTTCTCTCTTAGATGGGGTATCTTTGAAGATATTTGGAAAGTTAAAATCTTGTCTTTCATAATATCTGGAAAGTTTTCTGCCACCATTTCTTCAAAAATTTTTGTCTGGACTTTAATTCCTTCTGGAATTCCCATTATTTTCATTGTTTCTCTTGATGGTGTCCTGAAAAACCGTTACATTCTGTTCAGTTCTCTTTCTTCTCTCCACGTGTTCTTCAAAATGTGTAATCTCAACATTGTCTTCTATTTCACCACTCTTTCTTCCATTGCTTTGATCACACTTGCACGTTCTTCTATGGTGCTGTTTATTTCTGCTGTTTTATCTTAAATCTCTGTAATGTCTTACTGGTTTTTATATAAGGTTTCTAGTTCTTTCACATGAATTTTTCATTTTGTTCTTGTGTTGTTTCCCCAAATTCTTCTAAAAATTTTTCCATGTTTTCCTTTAGTTCACTGAGAAAACTTAGTATTTTTTTGACATCTTTGTTGGGAATTTAATAATGATATATGCCTGAAATATTAGGCGTGTTTTTTATTGGAGAATAAACAGAAAACATCCACTTTCCTGATGATTCTCAAACCTCCATACCTTTTACAGTTCCTTCCAGAATTTTCTTATAATCTTTCTGTTCATCAGAGTTAAGTGAAGTAGCGATCTCTGAGACAATCCCTCTTCTCCCCTGCTGCTAGATGAAGTTCCAGAATCGATAGTCCTGACTGATGGCTTCACTTGATCTCTGCTGCCCCCTACTGGCGTAGACTTGGAGAAACTGGAGGGCTGGATCACGCTGGAGGATCTCTGGTTAGTGTCATTCCATGTGCGATGGCCTGCTGTTGAAGTTGCTTATGTGTGGCGCCTGCACTCCGGGCAAGGGAATGTTCATTCCAGCACCGATCCCCAAAGCGGCACCGCCCTTGAAGGAAGTACTGACATGGCAATGGAGACAGTTTGCCACCGAGCCAACTTCACTTTGCACACCCAGGAACAGTCTCCTATGAGACAATTTTTCTATGAGGATATTCAGGATCCTAGGTTAAGGATGCTTTCCTCCAGAAAGGATTTACATTTATACCTGTTGTGTGCCAAAGTGCATACAAGGCTATCGTCATTCTAATTCAAACCACAGCCCATCATGAAGATAAAACTGTGTTTACAAATTCTTAGAGAAGAATATTATTCTTGTTGTAGTCTGCTTAAAGTCACTGACATATCTCAAGAAGTACCAGACGATCAAGAGCCAGTGCTAATGAAGGAAGAAGTTCAAGCTTCATTAAAGGCATTGAAAAAAAAATGGCCTAGGGATCAATGAGATAACAATTACCTTGTTTCAAATGACAGATGCAGCCCTGGATGGGCTCACCAATCTACATCAGGAAATTTGGAGGACAGTACTGGCCAACTTATTGAAGAGATCCATATTTGTTCCCATTCCTGAGAAAGATGATCCAAAAGAATGCAGAAATTATTGATAGATAGGAAACTGCCAGAAGTTCAAGCTGAATTCAGAAGAAGACATGGCGTCAAGGATATTATTGCTGATGTCAGATGGATTCTGAGTGAGGGCAGGGAATATTACAATTAAATGTTGAGCACAAGAAAGTGTTCTGGGATCCCCATTCTTCTCAATGTTAGCCACAATTTGTTGTGATTCACACAGTCAAATGCTTTTGCATAGTCAATAAAACACAAATAGACATTCTTCTGGTACTCTCCTTTCAGCTAACATCCATCTGACATTGGCAATGATATCACTAGTGCCATGGCCTCTTCTAAACCCAACTTGTAATTCTGGCAGTTCTTTGTCCATATTCTCTGCCTATTCCAGTTGATTTTGGATATATATCTGAATAATAGTCATCTTAACATGTCTCCTTTGTATGAATATGGAATGGATCCTATCACTCACAAACTGTACTTTTAGATCTTGAATGGTCTTTTATGAATAACTTGATTCTTCTTCAGAAGCCAAAACAAAAGGAAGAGAAGCCAAAGTAAAGAGCTGAACAGAAGATTCTAAAGGGTGACTTGAGATGACAAAGCAAAATATTATAATGAAAGGTGTAAAGTGTTGGAATCAGAGAACAAAAAGAGAACTATCTCTGCATTTCTCAAGCTTAAAGAACTGAAAAGGAATTCAGGCCTTGAGTTTTAACACTCAAAGGTAAAGAGAGATGGTGAAAGAGATGAAGATTCCCCCACCAGATAGACTGACACAGTGAGTACAGCAATGGGCTCAAAGATGTCAGTGTTTGAGAGGATTGCATAGGACAGGAGAGGGTTCAGATCTGTTGTCCATTGGGTCTCTCTGACTTGTGTTTGACTCAGTAGGACCTAACAACAACAACAACAGTGATAAAAAGCTGTACTGCCAGCCCGAAGTCATGTGGTTCGAATTCACCAGTTGCTCCATAGGAGAAAGCTAGGCAATCTCCTCCCAATTGGAGGGCCATCTGTGGATTGGTTCTGACTTGATGGGCGTTATTATTGTTAGGTGCCATCAAGTCAAGTACAACACATACTGACCCTATGAACAACAGATCTGGACCCTGTCCCATCTTTCCTAATATATTAGAGCCCACTGCAGCAGTCACTGTGAAAATCCACCTAGTTGATGGTCTTTCTCTTGTTTGCTAACCCTCTACTTTTCTGAGCATCATGTCCGTCTCCAAGGAATAGCCCCTCCTAGCAATATGCCTGAAGTATGTGAGGTAAAGCCTCATCATCCTTACCTCCAAAGAGCACTCTTGCTGCACCCTCTGCAAGACATATTTGTTTCCTCTTTTGAAAGTTCATGGGATGTTCAGTGCTCTTCTCCAACACCACAGCTCAAAGGCAACAATTCTTCTTTTGTCATCCTTATGCTTTCTCAGCTGCATAGCAAGTGAACGGAAAGACCATGGCCTGAATCAGACACATTGTAGTCTTCAAACTGACATCATTACTTCTTAATAATTTGGAGAAGTTCCTACCTGCAGACTTCCCAGTTCAATGTGTCTTCTTATTTCCTGATAATATTGGATCCAAGTAAGATGAAATTGTTGACAGTTTCAATATTTTCTCCATATATCATGATGTTGCTTATTGGTCTAGTATTAAGAATCTTTGTTTTCTTGATATTGAGATGCAATCCATATTGAAGGCTGTACCCTTTGATATTCTGCAACAAATGCTTGAAATCCTTCTGACTTTGAGCAAGCTACGTTGCATCATGTGCATAATGCAGGCTATTGATGAGTCTCCCTCCTGATGCCACATTTCTCCTCACAGTATCTAGCATCTTGAATAATTTGCTCAGCATACAGATCGCTTAAGAGAGAGAATACAGCCCTGACATACTCCTTTCTTAATTTTAAACCATTTAGTGTTCTCTTGCTCTGTTCTCACAACAGCCTCATGGTGTAGGTATATTTAGCATGATTGAGTGCTGTGGATTCTCCTTCTTCTCAATGTTAGCCATAACTTGTTTTTATCCACACAGTCAAATGCCCTTGCATAGTCAATAAAGCATAAATATACAGTCTTCTGGTATTCTTTACTTTCAGCCAAGATCTATTTGAAATCAGCAATGATACCACTGGTCCCACGGCCTCTTCTAAATTCTGCTGGAACTTCTGGCAGTTCCCTATTTATGTATTGTTCTAGCCATTTTTGAATGATCTTCAGCAGCATTTTGCTTGCATGTGATATTAATTATATTTTGATTGTTTCCACACTCTGTTGGGTAAACTTTCTTGGGAATGGGAACAAATATGGACCTTTTCCAATCCATGGGCAAGACAACCGTCTTCCAAATTTTCTAGTATTGACTACTGATCACATGTAGGAATACATCTGTTATTTGAAACCAAATCAGTTGGTACTCCATCGATTCCTGGGGCCTTATTTTTGTGCCAATGCCTTTAAAACAGCTTCTACTTCCTCCTTCATTACCATTGGCTCCTGTTCATATGGTACTTCCTGAAATTTTTGTGTCAATCAAAAGGACCAAACTCACTCAGCATTTCTTAAGCTCAAGGAACTGGAGAACAAACTCAAACCTAGAGTTGCAATACTTAAGGATGCTTTGGGCAGAATATTAATTGGTCCAGGAAGCATTAAAAGAAGATGGTATAAAAAAAATAAAAATAAAAAAAGAAAGAAGAAGATGGTAAGAGTATACAGAGTCATTGTACCAAAAGGAATTGATGGATACAGAAGAATTTCATAACAACATATGAGCAAGAGCCTATGGTGATGAAGGAAGACGTTCAAACTGCTCTGAAAGAATTGGCAAAAAACGAGGCCCCAGGAATTAGTGGCATATTGACTGACATATTTCAACAAACAGATGCTGCCCTGGGTGTGCTCCCCAAGTTGTGTCAAGAAATTTGGAGGACAACCACCTGGTCTACTGACTGGAAGAGATCTATATTTGTTTCCATTCCAAAGAAAGGTGATCTGACAGAATGTGGAAATTATCAAACAGTATCATTGATATCACATGCAAGGAAGATTCTGCTGAATATTATCCAAAAACACCTGGGATGGCACATCAACAGAGAACTGCCTTAAGTGCAGGCTGGATTTAAAAGATGCTGGGGCACTAGGAATATTATAGCTAATGTCAGACGGATTTTGGCTGAAAGCAGAGAGTACCAGAGGCATGTCTATCTGTGCTTCATTGACTATGCAAAGGCATTTGACTGTGTGGATCACAACAAACTATGGCTGACTCAGAAGAATGGGAATCCCAGAACACTTGACTGTGCTTATGCAAAACCTGTACTTGGACCAGGAGGCAATCATCAGAACACAGGAAGGAAACACTGCGTGGTTCAAAATTTTCAAAGGGTGTGTGTCAAGGAATGTCCTATCTCCATATCTTTTCATTCTGTATGCAGAACAGATTATCCGGGAGGCTAGGCTCTATGAGGAGAAGTGTGGCATCAGGACTGGAGGTAGACTCATCAACAATCTGTGTTATGCAGATGACACAACCCTGCTTGCTGACACTGAGGAGGACCTGACGCGAATGGATTGGAGCTCAACATCATGAAAACAGATTCTCACCATTGGGCCGATTGACAGCATCATGATGGATGATGAAGAGATTGAGATTGTTGACAGCTTCAGTTTGCTTGGCTCTACAGTCAACACTCTTGGTACCAGCAGCCAGGAATTTAAAAGACGAATTGCATTGGGAAAGTCTGCTGTCAGAGACCTCTCTAAAGTACTGAATTGCAATGATGTCATTCTGGAGATGAAGGTGTGCCTAATAAGGTTCATGGTCTTTGCAATAACTTGATATGCATTAGATAGCTGGACAATGACTAGGGATGATAGAACAACAGCTGATACCTTTGAGCTGTGGTGCTGGAGAAGAGTAGGAGAACAAACAAGTTTATCCTGGAGAGGGTGAAGTCAGGCTGCTCCTTGGAGGCAAGGATTCTGAAGCTTCATGTGACATTCTTTGGACATGTTGCAAGGAGGGACCAGTCCTTGAAGAGGGACATCATGCTTGGGAGAGTGGAGGGATAGCAAAGGAGAGGAAGACTCCTTATGAGATGGATTGATTTTGTCACTGGGGTAATGGGGATAGGTGTGTCAGAGACAATAAGATTGGCAAGGGGTAGAGCAGGGTTTAGGGCTGTTGTACATAGGGTCACTATGAGTTGCAGGTGACTCAATGGCACATAACAACAACAAGAACAGCAGCTAGTATGATACTTCCTGAAATTTTTCAGTCTCAATTCTTTCTGATACAGTGACTCTATGCATTTCTTCCATCTTCTTTTGATGCTTTCTGGATCATTTAATATATTGCCCATAATATCTTTCAGTATTGGGACTCAAGGCTTAAATTTATTTTTCAGTTCTCTCAGCTTGAGAAATTCAGAGCGAATTCTTCCCTTTTTATTCCTCAATTCCAGCTCTCTGAACATTTTGTTATAATACTCTGCTTTGTATTCTTGAGGTACTCTTTGAAATCTTCTATTCAGATATTTTACTTCAGCATGTTTTCTCTTTGTTTTGCCTTCTCAATGCTCTAGTGCAATTTTTAGAGTCTCTTCTGACATCCATTTTGGGTTTTTCTTTCTCCTCCATCTTTGTAATGACCTTTGGCTTTCTTCTTGGATGATATCCTTAATATTATCCCATAACTTATTTGGTCTTTGATCATTGGTGTTCAGCACTTCAAAGTTCATTGACTTTATGGGACACAACAGCATAATAGCTAACAAAGGACCTCTGGTGGCCTAGTCAGTAAAGGGTTTCACAGCCAATCTCAAGATGAACAGCTCGAATCTGTAAACTTTCCAGATTGAAATAGGCAATTTTCTTCTGAGTGACTTACAGCTTCTGAAAGCTGGCTGAAGGATTAATCATCATCAGTTCTAACTTGATGGCAATGAATTAGTTTTGACTATGAATAGCTTATGATCTTGAGTATTTCTTAATGTGTTTTTTAGCCATCTGAATGTCTTCTTTGGGGATGTGTTGACTCATATCCTCTTCCTAGTTTGTAATCAAGTTGTTTGTCTTTCTCATTAAAGTGTTTTGTAACTCAGTCATCTTTTCCTCTTTGATGTGTTGAGATTTTCTATACATTTTTTGAGATGTGTCAATGTGTCTTTCTGAAGTATTTTCCTCTCAGTGTGTAGGTTCTTTTTACTCTCTTGGAACATTCTTTTGAATCACAAAAGGACTTAATTTTTAGGAGGTCCCAGTCTTTGAGTTTATCTTCTGTTGATTGTGCATTTTCAAATATACTTGGTAGTTAGTTTATGACATTAATTAGAGATCCAAAGTTTTTCCAAAGAAAGGTGACCCAACAGAGTGTGGAAATTATCAAACAATATCATTGATATCACATGCAAGCAAGATTCTGCTGAAAATTATCCAAAAATGTTTGGAACAGTATGTCAACAGAGAACTG
>NW_006399787.1:13162132-13168035 GCF_000299155.1 Elephantulus edwardii
TAGAGTGCTGAGAAGCCAAAGCAAAGGTAAAATGTTACACCCTAGAATGCTACTTAGAATATCAATGCAATTCTTTTTGGTCCTTTAATAGTTTGTTATGTTAAATTTAGGAAGTGGTTGTTGCCTGTTTGTGAGGGGGATGAGTAATCAGGTATTTTTTGGGGAAAAAAAATGTCTCCCTCTCTCCCACCTACACTACACATTGTTCTATCAATTCTCCAGTTTAGTGTCACTCTTCAGTTGTTGTTCCTGTTAAGTGTTGTCTAGTCATTTGCTACTATAGCGACCCTACCTACAACAGCTCTGAATCCTGCTCTATTCTGAGCCAACCTCATCGTCTCCGACACATCCGCCCTCATTACCCCAGTCACTGAGTCAATCCATCTCATCCAGGGTCTTCCTCTCTTTCACTGTCCCTCCACCTTCCCAAGCATATGTCCCTCTTCAAGGACTGGTCCCTTTTTTGCAACATGCCCAAAGTAGGTCAGACAAAGCGTCAGAATCCTTACCTCTAATGAGCATCCTGATTTCACCCTCTCAAGGACAGACCTATTTGTTCGTCTACCAGTCCATGATAAATTCAATACTCTTTTCCAGCACCACAACTCAAAGGCATGCATTCATTCCTTCTATCATCCCTAGTCACTGACCAGATTTTTGATGCATAGCAAGTAATTGTGAAGACCTTTGCCCAGATTTGGCACACTTTAGTCTCCAGACTGTCACCGTTGCTTTTCAGTACTCTGGAGAGATCCCTGACAGCAGATTTCCCCCAATGCAGTTCGTCTTTTGACTTCCTGGCTTCTGGTACCAAGAGTGTTGATTGTGGAGCCAAGCAAACTGAAGCTGTTAACAATCTCAATCTCTTCACCGTTTATCATGATGCTGCCTAGTAGTGAGAATGAACTGGCCTAGTAGAGAGAATTTTTGTTTTCTTGATGTTGAGCTTCAACCCCAAAACAACAGGCTGAAACCTACAGAAACCACAATGAAAGCAAACACTCCAAGTCCCGAAGTGCACCTGCTCGGGGGGTGGGGCTTGCCTCCCCTGCCTTTTCGCAAGACCTTTCTTTTAGGTCCTGGGAGTTGTAGTCTTTCAGTGGTCTCACTTCCGGGAAGAAGGAGGAAGACACCCTGTACAGAACTACATTTCCCAGAAGGCCATGTGCACCTTTCTCCGCCCCCGCCGGAGTCGGGCTCCACCCCTCTCGCGCCTCCTTTCGGAGGCTTCACCGCTCACGCCTTCCTGTTAGTCTGAGCTGGGAGAAGTTCACTCTGATCAGCTGATCCCAGTGACACTGGAGAGGAGGAAGCCTCGGAGCAGCTAAGGAAGAGGGGGGCGGAGATGGAGATGAGGATGGATCCTCCAGTGCCCTGAGGAACAGCCCCCGCCCCCGCCGACGTCCCGCGGCCCCCCAGACGTCACCTCGCCGCGGCAGGGCAGCTCTTTGGTGGGGTCCCCGGGCCTCCACGGACGGGGAGGGGAGGGCACTGCCCTGCGCTGGGCGAGTGATCGTCCTGGGGCTCCGGTTGGCCCCGAAAGCAAGGGGGGGCGGGTGCGGCCTTAGTGGAGGTGGGGTGGCATAAACAATGGATTCAGCTCCGGGCTCTGCCGGCGTGGGGGAGATTTTGGGGGCCCTTCTTTGTTCTTAGGCTCTGCTTCGGTCCCTCGGTTAGTGGTGGTTGTGTCCGGGAGGCAGGAGGGGTGAGGAACCCCGGTTGGCGAGGGCCCTCGAGGTTGGGGGGCCTGAGTGGGCAGATTGCTTCTTTGGTCTGGGGTGGGGGCGTGGGGTGAGGTGTTCTTTAGAAGACTGATTTTATGTTTTTCTCAATTGTGACAAGTTTTGATTTTTCCGTATTCGGAGCTGGCTGGACCTGGCTAAGTGAGGGTGGAAACAAGGTTCCTTAGTCTCTGCCTTGGCTTTCCTTGTTTATGTAAAAACAAGATTGATAGATTGATTTGCACTTTGTTCCCAGGGACAAGGCCAAGGGCAGTTAGGAATATAATTGTAGAAGTGACAAAAAAGCCCCGTTTCTGCCCCGGTTACCTTTTTCTCTTTTTTTGTAGGGGAAGTTATTTTTAAGTTAGTTTTTGAGTGACAAAGAGAAAGATTATTTGTTTTGACTCACTGCAGGCCTGGATTTCCATGGGCCATAGTGGAGGAATTCTGTCTCCTGTTGCTTTTTGTTGTGTGTGGTTTTTGTTTTTCTTTTCTCTCTCCAGTTAGAGCTAAAAGAGACAAAAGAGTGTACAATAACTGGGTTTTTATAAATTACTTTCAGACATGAAATGGTGACTGTTTGTACCAGGTTTAGAGGCCTGAATAATAGGTATCTATCAAGAGTTGAAACAGCCCAGACACAGTAACCACTACCTGGTTTTTGATGAAATGAAAGCTTTTGTTGGGGAATTTTGTGGTTTCTTTGAGGTTTTGTGTGTGTTTTTTTTAAGTTGTTTATTGTTCTCATTATCTGTAGGGTGGGATCAAAGTTGTAGAACATTTGTACCTATAAGGACAACTTAATGATTTTGATCTTGAATTTAATAACTGAATGAACAGAGAATCTTGGAGCAGCAGCCTCTTAAGTACCTTGGGCCTGTAGGTGGCATTTGTTTTCTGAAGGAGGAGTCTTAGCCACGAGTTTTGAGAAGACATTTCTAGTGTCATTATAAGCCAGTGTGAGTTTTGCAAACAAGAGTGAGATTTCTTCCAGGAGTTTTGGCCTAACATTTACCACCCTCTCTCTCTCTCTCTTTTTAAAGACAAAGGCGCACTTCTGTTTTTAGGTGAGTGAAATCCTTTTCCTTCCTCTATTCTAGGTATCCTCTGTAATACTGACTTGAGGTTGGATCCTATTGAAAAGCTCCTCCTGACCACTCTCTTTCATCACTGAAACCTGTGGCGAAGGCTCACCCACTGAGCCACCTCTGTGAACCTAACAGACCTCTCTCTGCTAGCCATAAAAGACACTTCCAGGTTAATTTTGACCACCTATTTTGCCTACACTTCATGGAAAATGAAACCATCAAGCCAGGTAGATCAACACTGCTGCTACTGAGTCAGTAATCTGGAGGGCAAAAAATTAAAAATACAATTATCTGTGGGAAGAAGTATAACTGGGCCCCCAAATTATAACTGGGCCCCCAAAATTTCTTTAAGCTGTTGAGAATCCTGTGGACGTTCTTGTTGCAGTCTTCAGGCTCAAGGCTCTTATCAGCACTTCTGGGAAACAGCTTCAGTGACTGTTGGGTGGTGAGTGTCTCCATCTCAAACTGAGTATGAGTGCCCAGACTTTCCCTGCAGAGAAGGGCCTGAATCCGGGACTTATGTGCCAGGAAAGTTACGCCTGCAGCGGGTCAGACGAAGCTGTGTTTGAGTGTGATGAGTGTTGCAGCCTTCAGTGTCTCCGCTGTGAGGAAGAGCTCCATCGGCAGGAGCGCCTGAGAAACCATGAGCGGATAAGGCTGAAACCCGGTCACATCCCTTACTGTGACCCCTGCAAGGGCTCCAACGGTGTTAGGCAGAGGGCAGCTGGGAGGTGCCAGACCTGCAAAATCAACTTGTGCTTGGAGTGCCAGAAAAGGACTCATTCTGGGGGCAATAAAAGGAGACACCCAGTGACTGTGTACCATGTCGCTAAGGCCCAGGAGTCACTGGAGGAGGAAGAGATGGATGAGGAGACCAAGAGGAAGAAGATGACTGAGAAGGTTGTGAGTTTCCTCCTAGTAGATGAAAATGAAGAAATTCAGGTAAGCACTTGGGGAGAGGGATTCGAGTAGCTGAGAGCATAGGTTGGTGGAAGGTGGCTTAAAAGAGAGAGAGAGAGCGCTCCAGGAGGACCTCACATTTTCTTAATTAAAAGACGAGACTTCTGAAGGTTTAAGTTGCACAGCAACAGATTTTAGTCAGCACCAACTCTGTGACTTTGGATTGAATTGAATTACTTTACCTTTCTGGGCCTTAGTTTTCTCATCTGTAATAAAATGGGCACAGGTCTGTTAGGCTCATATGAGGAAGAAAGGAGACAGTGTAAAACACAGAGCTTGCCACCTATGGCTCAGTATGGCAGCTATTGTTGTTGTTCGGAAAAACTGTTTTTCTGAGTGAGCACCTTTGGGCAAACTGTGCATAAATGCCAGTGGTTAAGAGAATGCAGGTGCCGGGAAAGAACTACTCCAGACAGTGAGTCTCAAGAGAGTGCTAGGCAATGAGGCCTAAGTCCACTAACAGAGGCAAGTGTTTAAAAAGTGGCTTTTGATAAGCACAGTATTATCTCCAGGCCTCTGGTTTTCATGCAAGGGCTTCTGATCACTAAAAGCCAAGGAGGGCATTTGGGTTCAGAGAATGACTAGGGAATTTTTGGTTGATTGTGACTGGATTGGGGAGGAGGTTGGGAGCAGTTAGAGAAAAGCTAGTGTGGTGTTTAAGGAGTGTGGGATTTGGGGTGAAGACTGCTTGATTTTTACCTGTTGGCTTTCCAATTACTGAGTGTACCACCATGAACAGTTATTTAAACTCTGTCCCTCAGTTTCACTTCTGCTAAGTGTAATTGTTGCAATATTCAAAGAGATTGAGAATGGAAATTACTTATCTTGGTCAGACACTTAGTATTTGATACTAGTTTGTTTGTTGTTTATTTATTGATTGATTGATTGCCATTATTATTGGAGTATTTGAGGTACATTAACTCAGTGCTTTTCAGTTGTGATGGTTTCTGAAACCTCCAGATTGTTTGCATTATTAGGTAAGATACCTTTTGAAAAACTCCTCAGTTTTCCACTAGATATTTTTCGTCTCTGCTTTTTTACCCCCTTCCTTGGGTAAGCGGTAGAAATGAATTACATCATGATTCCTGTGTACTTTCATTGTCAGCTAAATACTTTGCTAACACAGAATTTTCTTTATTGGCTTGAGAGGAACTAATAGAATTATAGAGGAGTGACCCAGATCCCATCCTGCCTCCCTTGTCAGCAATAATGCCTTCATTATGGATTATGCTCTAATTGGGTGACAGTGTGGACTAAACATTTTATAAAGGGAACACTTGAATCTGGATGATTCATGTTGGTTTTGCTATGAATTCTCTTGAATGCTAACCTTTGGGAAATCCCTGTACTGAAGTGGGAGGAAGATAGGTTGAACCAGAACCAGTTCAGTTAGCCCTCCTGTTATGTTATGTTGCCACCAAAAATAAGGATTTTTTGGGGGGGAATTGAGAAGGGTATGTATTTTTTTTTCCCCCATCTCCTTTTTATAGCTTTCATATATGATCTTTATAGAAAATACAGGAACTGTAATGAAGAAGGTACTGAGAAATGGCCTTTGTCTTTTTAATCTTGCACATTGTAATATGTGTTTAATTGGATTGTCTGTAAAGAGTCCTCCTGTTCTCCTTCCTTAAACACTGAGGCAGGAAATAGCAGTTTATTAGTTGCAAGCATTATTGGTCTAAACAATGGATAGGACATGAAATTCAAACTGTTTAGGTGGTGATTTGTTCTGGTAGATTCTTAAGTGGAAAAATACTTAGAAAATATCTGGTTCCGTTTTCTGACAGGTGAATGTCCAAAACAAATAGATGGTTGTCTGTTACAAATCTAATTATAAACTCAGCTGGATTGTAAACTCCTGGAGAGCGTGGGGCCATGAATTTTGCCTGGTAGCAGGGTTAGGCATGCCATTAGCATATAAATACTTGATTGGTGATGCCACATCTTCAATTTTTTAAAAATGAATGCTTAGTTAAGATATAGTCAAAGGCATAAAATGAAAAGTTTCTCTCATATTCCTCAGAGGAAATCACTATTAGTAGTTAATTGTTTGCTTTTCTGGGTTTATCATGTATGTCTGAATATATGTCCGTATTCTTTTCAGTTTTAAACCAAAGTGGATCATAATATA
>NW_006399787.1:13168234-13198258 GCF_000299155.1 Elephantulus edwardii
CCCACCCCCTACCCCCAAATATAATCCACTCTGTAACCCTCATTGTATACTCCTACGATAAAACATCTTATATGAGCACATTGAGGTTTACCTCATTATTTAAAGACTGTCTCATATTTCATTAATTCCCCCTCATAATTTTAACTTGTTAATGGATATTTGAGTTATTGCAGCAAGAATCTGTTGAATATTCTTTATATCTATTTAGAAATTATCTCCTTGTCAAGTGAGAGATATGTTTTAAATTAAGATAGATTATTACCAAGTTTCTGAATGCATCTATATCTCTTGGGTTGTATCCTTGGCACATTCATGATTGTGAAGTTTGGTGCTGGGACTTGTTTTTTAGCATTGTAATGTGTGAACTGATTCAATCCTTATGATTAATCTTTTTTTAATTTTTATTTTTTTATGATTAATCTTAAGTATTAGTTTCCTATAGCAGTTGTAGTTACCATAAATTTAATTGCTTAAAACAGCACATTCTTTCACCATTTTGGAGACCAGAGTCCTACATTCCACCTGGGAACAGAGAATCCATTTTCTTACCTTTTCCACTTTCTAGAGGATTCTTGAATTTCTGGGCTCATGACCTTTCACCTTCCATTTTCAAAGCCTTCAACAAAGGGTTTTCTATTCTCTTTCTATTTCTCTGCTTCCTACCATCCCAGTTGCTGTTTGTGTCTGTATTTCTTCTTCTGCCTCCCTTTTGTAAAGACATTGGGCCTGTCTGGATATTGTTGTTGTTGTTAGGTGCTATCAGACCTGAACCTCCAGTGAGTTTTCAGAGGCTGTATATTGCGAGGGAGGAGACTGCCCATCTTTTCTCTGTAGTATTGCTGGTGGATTTGAACTGTGTGCCTTTAGTGTTGGCAGTGCAACTCCTTACCACGAGGCCAGAACTCCCTAATACTCTCTCAGTTTAGAACCATCTGCAAAGTCCCATGGGCATGTGAAAAAATGTTTGGGAGATAAGATTGTGGATGTCTCGGAACTCACTATTCTGCTGACCACACCCAGTAGATTTTGTTTTGTAGCTGAAGATAACAGAGAGATAGAGTAATTTGCCAAGGTCCTGCAGAAAGTGACAGAGCAGAGATTTGAACATAGATGTCCAGTTCCAATATTTCCTTGCCCTTAACTGTTAACTCTTGCAGTCTCTGAACTCTCTAATTGAGGTTTTCAAGAGCTCTGGTGGCACCATGGTTAAAATATTTGGCTGCTAACCAAATGGTGGGCAGTTCCACTGCTCTCCAGGAGAAAGATGAGGCAGTCTGCTTCTGGAATGATTTGCAGCCTTGGGAAAGCTGTGTGCAGTTCGACTCTCTCCTACGGGGTTACTGTGATTCCACTCGAGGGCAGTAATTCGGCTTTTGGTTTTGGTGTATTAAGCATTGGTTCAGCAATACTGTAGGACATCCTGAGGAGCAAAAGAAGCACACTAGTGCTAGTTGCCATCGAGCTGACTCCAGTTCGTGGTGATGCTGTGTCAGAGTAGAACTGAGCTCCATAAGGTTTTCATGACTGTGGTCTTCTGGAAACAGAATGCCAGACCTTTCTTTGGAGGTATCTCTGCTCTGCACAGACTGGAACTGATAGTCTTGCCCTGTAGCTAAATGGTCCAAGTCGGTGCCACCCAGAGACTGTAAATGAAGCCTAGTTCTCTATAAATGTAATATAGTGCTATCATTGAAGGCCTCCTTCATCATTGCAGTGAAGAGTCTATTGAGTTAGGCCTCTGACTTTCTGGTTTTCTTTGCATGGTTCTAGGCATTTGTGGGTTTTGATCATTTTGTATTTAACGTAAAAGGATTACTTTAGCAGCTGTAGGCTGTATTGCTCTATTTGATTTCTTCATATTCTGTGGTTCTAACATTTCTTGTGATTTGAGTAGTATTGTTTCTTTTGGAAAATCTTAAAGGACAAGATCCTCCTTTTTAAAGGTTAAGAGTTTATCATCATGGTTCAAATCCACCAGATGCTCTGCCGGGAAAGGAGGGACAATCTCCTCCTGTACCAGTCAGATCCGATTTGACGGTACACACACACACACACACACACACACACACACACACACACGAAATAATAATAAAAAAAATTTTTAAAAAAAAGAGTTTATCATCGTTGCCATTTGAGTGCATCCTCAAATGCTAAATTTGAAGAGAGCCTTATTTTTGGTCTCATAACCTTCTCTATTATTCTTTTTTTTAAGACCAGAAAGTTATTCTGGTGGCTCTTTATTGACACTTTTGCTGACACTTTTGCACATTAGTGAAAGACATTTTATTAATTTATCACATTTATTGAGTTTTTGAGGTATTAGGGATGCATGGTTAGTAAAAGCTTGATTCACACCTTCTTATAGTGTACTATTCAGGAGGTAGAAGGCAGATTTCACACATGAAAACACGTAAAAGACAGTTCCAATTTGATGTGTTACTAACTAAGGAAAAGTGACTTGAAGGACACTTTTACAAGATGGTCAGGGGAGATCTTAACAGAAGTGGCTTATTTAAACAGAACCTGATGGGTCATATTAACTGGAGAAATAGGCCTCTAGTTAGAGCGGATAGGAATATGCACAGGTGGGATGGCCAGTTTGAGGCATAAAAGTATTGTGAGGAGAGGGAGAAGTAGGGAATAGGAGTGAGCAGTGTGGAATGAGGTCTGTAACCAATGTGCCCTTGGAGACAAACATGGCAATGCTTCATCTTACATACCTTGGGGATATTGCTAGGAAAGACTATTCCTTGGAAAGGGACATCATACTTGGAAAGTGGAGGGTCACCAAAAGAGAGGGAGACCTTTACTGAGATGGATTGACACAGTTACTGTGAAAATGGACTCTGGAGGACATTATGCTGAGTAAAAGATCTCAGTCACAAAAAGATACTGCATAGTGCCACTGTTGTAGAATGAGACTGACATCAGGGTTTGGGTGAGACTGAGAAAAACTGGATAAATTATGTATACTAAATTGAAACAGATGAGAGAGAGAACAGTTTAAAAGCGATATATGATAGGGTATTATGGTTATCGCAAGAGTCCAGAATGAAGGTTGCATAGTGGAGTGTACTGGGGCGGGGTGTGTGTGTGTGTGTGTGTGTGTGTGTGTGGTGGGTGGACGGGGGTGGGGGGATTCTATACCAATGAAGGAGTTTTTCTTTCTTTTGCTTTTGGAAGAGAGGAGTGAACTGGGGGGGGGGAGGGACGGACAGGGAGAAAAGTGCAACAGTAAATGAATGGAAATCCAGAATCTCTGTAAATGTTCATTAAAATTAATAAAATAAAAATTTAAAAAACCCAAAAACAAAACAACCAACTAAACCAACAAACAAACAAAAAAGTGGACTCAAGTATGCCAGAGATGATAAGGATGGCTCAGGATAGGGCAGGGTTCAGATCTTTTGTCTATAGGTTCTCTCTCTGTGAGTCATATTCGACGACACCTAATAAGAACAGTAACAGTGCTGTCAAAGTTCTTAGAGACAAGGATGGTGAGACCTCAGCTCCCATACATTAGACGTGTTGTCCGTAAGAGCCAGTCCTCGATGCTTCTTCCATCTTCCTTGGCCTTCGGCTTTACAGTGAATAATTTTTTAAAAAAAATTTTAAAAAGAAACTTTATTTTTTTGTGTGTGTGTGTACTATCAAATTGGATCTGACTGGTACAGGAGGAGATTGGCCCTCTTTCTCTAGCAGAGCATCTGGTGGATTTGAACCACATACCTCTGAGATTGCAGTAGAGCTTCTTGCCACTAGGCCATCAGAGCTCCCTTATGGTGAATAATTTTAAAGCATGCTTAATTTTAAAAAAATTTTATTATTTTTTTGTGTGTGTATTGTCAAACCAGATCTGACTGGTACTGGAGGAGATTGTCTTCCTTCTCCAGGAGAGCATCTGGTAGATTTGAACAGCATGCTTCTGGGATTGCAGTGCAGCTTCTTGCCACTAGGCGACCAGAGCTCCCTAAGGATGGTTAGTTTTAAACTTTGGTTCCTGATAAGGTCTGGGAGTAAGCAGGTGCTCAATTGTGTGGGTCCTTGTAGGACATAGTAATAAGTTTGATTTTACTTTAAATATGATGGGAAGCACTTACTCTATGCTGGGAAGTTATATGATCAGATGGCTCTTGATTTTGCTGTGAAGTTATTTTAGAGGGAGCAAGAGGCAAAGTAGGAGATCACATAGGAGGCTTTTGCAAAATATGAAGTGGGAAAATACCATTGTGGCTTAGATTTAATTTAGTGTTACTGTGATGGAGAGAATTTGATCATGGGATAAAATTTGAGTATGCTGATGGGTGGAAAGATGAGGGAATAAGACGACTCAGTGATAACTCTTTGGCTCAGTATGCTAGATTTTATTGTCTTAAATTGATGAAACGAAAAGTCAATGAGAACTTGATTCACACACTGAATAATTAAATTAGCCTCATTAGTGGTAGTTCTCAGCCTGGAGTGGTTTTGGCTCCCCAGGACACTTTTGGCAAATGTCCATTTGATTATTACAGCTGAAGGAGATATTTACTGGCTAGTGGGGAAGGCTATGGTGCTATTAAATATACTGCAGTCCACTGGACTGCCCCCTACAATAAAGATTTATCTGGTCCACACTCACGGTTGAGAAACTGATCTAACAGATGAAGAAGGCTTGATCTAACAAGACAGATTGTGTTGTTGTTGTTGATTGCCTTTGAGTCAAGCATGACTCATCATTACCCTATGAACAAAAGGCCTGAAGCCCCTCTACAACTATCAACATTTATCATAGTTCATAGAGTTTTAAGTTGTGTTATTAGGTGCCGTCAAATTGACTATGATTCATAGAGATCCTGGGAACAACCGATTGGAACCTTGTCCTTTCCTGTGCAATAGAGATGGTGCAGGATGGATTCTAGTGAGGCGGGAAATAAGCCAGAAAGAAAAAAAATTTAATCAGTCCACCCATGTTTCCTTCATTTTTGCGATCTGTTCACACCTCAGAAATAATCTTAGCAAGCAAAGTCAGTATTCCCTTTTGGTTTATCTGGACCCTCAGTGGGGAAATGGTTGAGACTTTTCTTTGTTGTATTCATTGATTTTTGTAGACCTCAGTGGAACCATGGTAGGAAAACCAAAGGTTTTACAGATCTATTATTTAGAGCTCATAATAAATAAATAATCCACACCAGCGAGTCATCTATAATCTCTTAAAGCCAGAGGCAATACCCTGAGTAAATTAACGGAAAGGTTAGAAGAGTAAAATTCTTTACAAAGAATTCCTAGAAGTGGATAATATTTTCGTATGTGTTGTGTCTTCCAAAGGATTCACACATCTTGTCTTATAAACATTTATATATGAAGAAAAAGTGGAATCCAGTTTTTTCCTTTATTGAAAAGCTGTACTTTTTTCTTCTTCATAATGAATCCATTCCCTCGCACTCTCCAAACTCTGTGTCCTTCTTACAGGAGCACAGTGCAGCAGACCAACAAGAGATAGCAGCAGCTTCAGTTTCACTCCCTGACTTCTGAGGGGAACATTGTTGTTTTGTGGCCTATGACTCATAGTGACCGTGTGAACAATGGATATGAACCTTGCCTTATCCTGTGTCATCCTTGTCACCTCTGACACGGTCGAGTCCATTGTTACAGTCACTGAGTTCCAGAAAACTCTTCATGCCAACAAAACTTGAACTTCAGTTCCCTCGTGCTGAATATGCACGGGAATAAGGAAGTCCAGTCACGGGGACTCACCCGTGGGCAGTAAGAAGACAAGAAAGTGTTCACCTGGGACTGACCCTTTTGGTTCTCAAATAGGGCCTTCAGACCCTTGTAGGAGACTCTTTGGGAAGAGCCTTTATCTTTCCTATCAGTGTAGTTGGGGGTAGACCTTGTCTCATGGGGACCGCTCCTTTAAGAAGACCCATCACATTGCTTGGCTGCTTCACTTGTTTACAGTCCCAGAATAGAGCAGCTCAGAATACTGGGACTTTGCTTTTTTTTTTTTTTTTTAAAATTGGCTAAAAGAGGCATTATTTTAGTGGGATATAGGAATGGAAATAGCAGAGGATATTTTTCTACTGTGTGAGAGTTCTTTACCATAAACTGACTTTGGTGGTGTGACACATTTCTGTGCTACTTCTAAGTCTCATCTGCTTTTGAACTCCTTGGACCTGCCCTTGGGTTATGGGACAGCTTCTTGGGGTTTGGCCTTTTCCAGGCCCTTTATTTCAGATGTTGACTCGTACCAGAGGTGGGTGATTAGTCAAAGAACAGGTCAGTTGGCTTATATATAGCTAGTATGCAGGTTTGTAGAACTGATTCATGGCTAACCCTTCAGTAGGTTTTCAGAGGCTATGAATTGCACAGGAGAGGTTTGTCTGTCTTTGTCTGAGGAGCAGCTGGTGGATTTGAACCTTGTGCCTTTGGGTTGGCAGTGTGCCTCCTTACCCAGTATGCCACCAGAGCTTAGACATGTTGTCATTCCTGTTGATAAATCAGAAGTAAATGAATCACAGTCTTCTCAGTTGAGCGTCCCCATTTTTCTTTTCAAGTGACCAAACTGTTGGAGTGTGAGAACTAATTCTGGTGTTGCAGTCAGTTCTAGTTATATGTAAAAGTGCTTAGTATTGGTTTCTTGGGTGCCAAATAAAAATTTTAACAAAAGAAGACTCCAGATCTGCTTAGGGGATATATATAAAAATAACAAAGCTGTCATTGCATGTAGTATGAGTGCCTCCCTCCTCCATTGCTGCCTTTTATTCAAGTCAAAGCCCCTTTTGTTTAGAGTTGATGGTAGTGTGGAGGGTATTGTATTGGGATTACAAGGAACCACAGGGTTGAGGATGACTCAGACAAACAGAAAGATGAAAGAGCTGCTGTTATGTGCCTTTAGTTTTTGCTCAGAATCTTCTGAATTTTCTTGGACTTGGATTTATTCGGTTATAACAGGCTTCAGACATTTTATCTGGGAGGCTATTTTGTCTATTATAGAGCTGTTTAGAATTTGTCCCATGTAAGTTGGAGTCATTGTGAGTCAGCTTTACGGGGAATCTCTTTTTAACTGTTTAACATTATCACTAGCTTTTGGGTGATCCTGTTTTTTCTCCACTGTCATTTCCTTGAAGTGATTGATTTTTCAGGAATCGGGCAAACATTTTGACTTTTTGAGCCAGGGATAAAAGAACAGGCAGATTTTTTTTATTAAGTTGAACTGAAATGTTTTTCCTGCAGCCTCACCTGCCTTTGAGTTTATCCTGGAGGTGGTGTGATGAGGACACTTCAGAGGAGTGAACTTTCTTGGAGAATCTGCCTGCTTTGAGAGGAGCTCCCAGCAGATCAGTTCAGTCCAAGGCTAGACTGGCTAAATGTACTTAGCACATTTGATTGGTAGTCAAATCAGAAGAAAGCTATTGGAAGAGACCATGAAGACGGGAAGGGAAACAAAAGTAAAGAAAATTTCAGCAAGAAGAATTGGAAAGAGTTACGAGAAAAGGCATTTTGAAAGTAGAAAAGTGTCAATGCTTCTTTGAAGTTGAGAAGGGTGTTTTGTTAATTTTACCTCGCTTTCCAATGACCTTGGACCAGCAACTAATGACTTGTTTGTGTGGTCGGTGTGATGGTAGCTGGAGTTATTGGGCAAAGAAGTCTGTCTTTGAGCCATATTCAAGCACCTGGTCTGTGCATAATGACTAAGAATGATAAAAGAATCAATCATGCTGGAGAAGAGTATTGAACAGACTAAAGACTGTCAAGGGAACAATCAGATCTGTCTTGGAGAAAGTGTAAGCAGGGTGGTCTTTGGAAGCAAGGATGGTGAAACTTGGGACTTGTTGTCAGGAAGGGCCAGTCCTTGGAGAAGGACATCATGCTTGGAAGAGTAGAAGGCCAGTGCAAGCGAAGACTGTAGCAAGGAGTCAGGCGTGTCAGAGATATTGAA
Organism: Elephantulus edwardii; assembly: GCF_000299155.1. NCBI lineage: Eukaryota > Metazoa > Chordata > Mammalia > Macroscelidea > Macroscelididae > Elephantulus > Elephantulus edwardii. The sequence goes on from NW_006399787.1 coordinate 13,176,156, forward strand.
CTTGCCTCAGGATAGGAGAAAGTTCAGTCTTTATAGGGTTGCTATGCATCATAGATGACTCAACAGCATGTAAGGACAATAATTCCACCTTTTCCTTACAAATTTTTACAATTACACTTATTTTTTTCCTTACACTCAATACTAAATTATTGGCACTGTTCATGGAATTTAGCTCCAAATTCTAGAAAAAAGCCAATGGAACCCCATTCTGGCATTTAGTGACAGATACTGCAGGTTAAGAGACACCATAATTATGAGCCAGTCAGTTGTCATGGAATGTTCTAGAAATCCCTCTTTACAGCTCAGTTCTTTATCTTCTGTTTGGTGAATATGTCATCTACATTGCTAAATCATTTTCCATAATCTCTGATAGATTTTCTTTCAAGGAGCTCAAGGCAATTTACGTATATCATTCAACAATGGTTCTAAACATTTATTGAGTGTCAGGTGGTTTATTAGTATGAGCAAGCTCACTATGCAAAGTGTTTTAAAATGAATATTCAGAGGTTAAGTAAATGCTAACTCCAGAAAGAGGGTTGGCAGAAGTCCTTTGGTTCAGTGTCCAGTGGTGCTGTAACAGAAATGCCACACATGAGTGGCTCCAACACACAGAAATGTATCTTCTTACTGTTTGTTGTTATGTGCTGCCGAGTTATGTGCCTGCGACTCATAGTGACCCTATGTACAATAACTCTGAGCTCTGCCCTATCCTGAGCCAGTCTCATTATCTCTGACACACTTAATCTTAGTAACTTACCCAGTTACTATGTTAGTCCATCTCGTCCAGGGTCTTCCTCTACTGTTTTGTCCCTCCACCCTTCCAAGGACGATGTCCTTTTCTAAGGGCTGGTCCCTCCTGGTCACATGCCCAATGTATGTGAAATAGAGCTTAAAAATCCTTACCTCCAAGAAGCAGCCGGGTTTCACCATCTCCAGGACAGACCTGTTTGTTTTCTTGACAGTCCATGGTATGTTCAAGTCCAGCACCACAACTCAAAGGTTTGGATTCTTCTTCTATCATCTCTGGTCATTGTCCAAATTTCTGATGCATAGCAAGTAATTGCAAAGAGTATGGCCTGGATAAGGTGCACCTTAACATGTTGCTGCACACTTTTAAATTGACAACCATGCTTTTTTCGATGCATTACCGTCATTTGCGGCAACCTGTAATCTCCAGACTAACATCATTGCTCTTTAGCACTTTGGAGAGGTCTCTGACTGCATATTTTCCCAATGCAGTTTATCTTTTGATTTTCTGACTACTGGTACCAAGAATGTTGATTGTGGAGCTGAGCAAGGTGAAATTGTGAACAATCTAAAGCTTTTCTCTATCTACCATAGGGTTGTCGGTTGGCCCATTGGTGAGAATCTTTGACTTCTTGATGTTGAGTTTCCATCCATATTGAAGGTCCTTGACCTTCTGCAGTAAGTGCTTTAGGTCCACCTTAATTTTGGCAATCAAGGTTGTGTTGTGTCATTTGCTAATAGAGGTTGTTGATGAGTCTTCCTCCAATCCTGATGTCACACTCCTCCTCATAAAGCCCAGCCTCCTGAATGATCTGTTCTGTATATAAATTGAAAAGGAATGGAGATATAGGACATCCCTGACACACATCTTCCTCATCTTGAACCATGCAGTGTGTTTCCTTGCTCTGTTCTGAGGGCTGCTTCCTGGTTCAAGTATAGGTTTCTCATGAGCACAGTCAGGTGTTCTGGGAATCCTATTCTTCTCAAGGTTGGCCACAGTTTGTGGTGATCCACAGTCAAATGCCTTTGCATAGTCAATGAAACACAGGAAGACATTCCTCTAGTACTCTCTGCTTTTAGCCATGATCCATCTGACATGAATCAGAGCACTGCCTGTAGGGGGAGGGCTTTCTCTCTCTGTTGACTTCAGGAGTAGATTCTGGTCTCTTTCATTTCTCCTCCTGGTTCTTTGGCAGTCTTCCTGTGGGGTGGCATCCATCCTCCCCGATCTGTTCTTGTTTCTGTGACTAGTCAGTATGAACCACTGAACTATTGATAGGCAAGCCCTTAACCACTCTGTTCTCTTAATTACTTACAGCATATTTATTTCCCCAGGGCTCTCCAAACATACTCTGTATCAAGTAGGAATCAGGTCCTTTTCAAGCTCTACCTTAGACACCAAAGATCTCCTTACAAAGGTGTGGCATCTATGAAGTTCTTAAGCATAAATGCTGAGAAGGGCATTTTAATGGTTCTCTGGTATAGTAATAAATCTTGGAGCCATTCTTTTGAGGACTGGATGTTTTCTTATACATAATACATTTATTATGCAATCTTATAACAGCTCTTTTAGAAAAAACTGAAATGCTTATACCCTTTCAAGGGAGAAGTGATAATAAGTGTTGAGCACATATCCTCTTGGTTCCATTATTCCTGATTAGTTAATGAGGCATTGATTGGCAATCTTCTCTACGGAAAGTTTTTACTTGAGAATGTTGTTGGGTGTCATCAAGTTGTTTCCATCTCACAGTGATGAAACCTTGTCTGACCCCACACTGTCTTCACAATCTCCATTCTGCTCAAGTTCATTGTTATAGTCATTGTGTCAGTATATGTTGAGAGCCTTTCTTTCTCTCAAGGACCTTCCATCTTTTCAGGTACAGTGTCACTTTCCAAGGTCTGGGGTCTGCTGGCAACATATCCAGAGTATCTTGTAGGAAGTGTTCAAGGCTTTGCTTCTAATGATAATGGAATAACATTCCATGGTAGTGGAAGCACTTGCCAGCTGCGGCCTACACACAAGCAGAGCTGCTACAGTGATTCAGTCAAGCTTAGACTTTGTGCATTTGTACTTCCCACTGGGCTCAGTGACTGACAAGTAGCACGTCAGTTAATCCTCACAGCAACATTGTGCAGTAGATGTGTTATTATTCTCACTTTACAAGTGAAAAGACTGAGGCCCCCCACAGTAACAACATTAAGGTTATTCTGTAAATGTTGAGGCAGGTGATTTGCATCCTTATTCATGATACCATACTGTTCCTTGTTCCAGAGGAAATATGACACCTAGACAGTGTTCCTTTAGCAAATATGTATTCCTTTCCTGTTGTATACCAGATACTGTGCCAGGGATACAGTGGCAAACAAAACAGGCCAGACTTCGGCCATCATGGAGTTTACATGCAGTGGAAAATGTCAGAACTGGGAAAAAGATGTATTTAGAGATTTGAGGAAGGGGAAAGATAGACATTTTAAGGTTGATAAAACTGCCATTGTATGATCAAGGTAGAAGAGGACTCTTCTGTCTGGTTGGTGCTTGTACTGCCAGGTCCTAGAGCTTTTGCCAGACCTTATGTCTACACACCAAGTTGGAATCAACTCCTAACTGACACTTCAGTGGGTTTGCAGAGGCAGTAATCTCATGGGAGGAGAGTGCCCCCCCCCCAGCTGGAGCTGCTGCTGGAATTGAATCATGTTGCTTTGAGTTGACAGCATAGTTCTTCACCACTAAGACACCATTGTTGTTGCTAGGTACCATTGAGTCAACCACAGTTGATTGTGACCCTGTGAATAACTGATCGGAACCTGGCCATCTTCACCATCTCTGGTACACTTGAGCCCATTGTTAAAGTCACTGTGTCAGTGTCTTCTATCTTTCATTGATCCTCCACCTTTCCAAACATGATGTCCTTTCCCAAAGACTAGTCTCTCCTAACAACATACCCAAAGTATATGAGACAACACTTCACCATCCTTACCTCTCAGGAACACCCTGGTTGCATTTTCTCCAAGACATACTTGTTTGTTCCCACCCATGGACTTGTTATCATATGGGATATTCGGTACTCTTCTCCAATACCACAGCTCAAAGGTATTGGTTCTTCTTCTGTGATCCATACTCATTGCCCAACTTTCAGATGCACAGGAAGTAATTGAAAAGACTATGGTTTGAATCAGATGTACTTTAGTCTTTAAACTAACATTGCACTTGGGAGAGGTTCTTGACTCTGTTACCAGAGCTGGCCAAATATGAGTTGTTGTTTGCTGTAGAGTCAGAACCAAGCCATAGCCGACCCTCTAGCAGGTGCGGGTTTCCAGAGGCAATTTAAATGGTACAGGAGATTGCCCATCCTTCTCCCTTGGAGCATCTGGTGGATTCGAACCTCATGCCTTCAAGACTGCAGTGCAGCTTCTTACTGCTGGGCCAGTAGAGCTACCAAATATGAGTATGCCATGCCATTTAAAAAGGAGGGCTGGATTTTCCTTCCTTCCTTCCCTGGAAGATGACTTAACCTTGTTGATCTTGCAAATGAACTGGGTATTTCTAGCCTACTCTAGAATCCACCCTTGCTTGGAAATCTTTGCATTCACATATAAATTTGAGCTGAATTGGATGAGTTGGGTGTGGTCAAGGAAAAACTGACCTCAAGCTGAAAATTACTCTTCCTACAGCATTTGTTTAGGGAATCATCTCTGGAGGGAAAATTCCCTTCCCTGCCAAGGTGGCAGGGTCTTTGAAGCCATGTGTCAGAAGCGCCACTTAGTAAAAGACGTGGGAGCTATGAAAACAGACGTGAGAATTCCTGCCTCCTCAAAAGACATGGGAGCTATGAAAACAGACGTGAGAATTCCTGCCTCCTCAAGTAATGGAACACTTTGGGGACACGGAAGAAAGTGAACTTTGCTCTTCCCAGCTGTGCTCAGTGAGGCCAGCCTTGTGACTTCATCAGTCTAAAGAAAACATTTGGTTGAGAAATGATTGTGTTTTTTTTTTCACAGGAAAGGCTATCAGCTTGTTCATGGATAAGCAGAGATACACAGTCTCCTTAGATTAGAATGAAAGGAGATTGAACTTGCTGGGTTGGGGAAGTAGGTTCCTTACATTTTCTTGCATTTGGGGTTTGCAGTTGGAATGGATCCTCCTTATCATTTGGACTTTAAAAATAGATGGGCTGGCAGGGGGTGAAGGAAATGGGAAAGATCCAGTGTGAAAAACAATGTATATGAATTTTGTAAATAAACCAGTATAAAAAATAATAGGTTAGTGATCTGTTTGACATGATTAAAGTAGAATTCTGTTTGAAAAATTAGAACTTGAATTTTTCTTCAGTAGGATGAAACTCGGGTTAGATTTTTCCAGGAAAGGATTTCCTCACCTTCCACTTTCCTTCCCTTTGCCCTAGAAGACAGAATTTGTTCTGTGTGTTCTGTGCTTATGCTGGTCTGACAACACCAGGTTAGTGCAGACCACTAGACGAAATATGATATGTGTCTGTTGATTAAATGAGGTGCCATACATATATTTGCGTAAGTAATGTGCCCATTACATGTTTTTGCATACCCAGCACATGACTCCTACACCCTATTTTTGTAAGTGTGTGGTGCAAGTCATTTCACATGTTGCTGACTTTAATGCCTTTCCACCCCCTGCCATCCAATGGATTTAATGTTGGTACCTCTTGACACAGATTTGGTTTCCAGCAACAAACCGTCACCAGCCTGCCCTCAAGTTTCCTAAAGCAGCCCCTCTCCAGGGAGGATTTCTTCCTAGCTATGCAAACTGCTTTTTCTAGGGAAAGGAGGGGGGAAAAACCAAAATCACTTTCTCATTGCCATAAAGCAGCCCTCACCTAGTGTGTCTGGGCTCAGCCCAGTGATGTCTGAGTCTGAGCACTTTGGACCAGAGATGCCATTCAGGCTAGGGATGCAGGCTCCCCATGGCCGTGCCCTGTCTGTCAGCCACTATGCTTAGGCCAGTTGTCTCCTGCCTGCACAGATGCTGTGGGTGGATGTAAGGACCTTGATGCAAAGGGATCATGTATCCTTCATGCAAATGAGACTGATCCCACCGACTGCCTGGGAACCGGATAGGACCTAAGCAGTGAGCACTCTTAATGTCATATGAGGATGTTACTGTGCGTCCTTGGTCACATGCAGGAAATAGCTCTTCTTGCCCACCGGGGGACTACCCTAGCCTTTGCCCACCTCAAGACTAGCTCTTACCTGGACTGTGGTGGTCCTTTTTACAGCCCCTCCCTATCTTCTGGCCATCTTTGTGGAGTTACATCTGAGCGGAGATGGGCTGTAAGCAACTCTGCTGCTCTTAGGCCGAGCTGGAAACTGCCCCAGAGCAAAGGAACAATTTTATTTTCCAATTAGTAGGGTATTACCAAACTCTATCCCTGACTTCTGGGTTTTTGTGTTTTTGTTTTTTTTAAATCCAGGATTTCTTGACCATTGTTTCTATCTTTGTTAGATGAAATTGATAAAAAGTAACGTTTTTAGACTATTACAAAGAGGATGAATGAGGCTGAAATTTGTTTCTGGATATCTGAGACATGGTATATGTGTGAATGTGCTATGCTGAAAATTTCCTCCCCTCAATTTAAGTTTGTAACTTATGTACCTTTTGTGTGTATGTTTTATTTATGTGGGCACTCTATTTGTGAAAAATAGTGGCGGTCACATTCTAGCTTCTGGGCTAAATGGCCCCAGTTCTAGCAAAAGCAAGAATCTTGTTTACTTTCTCTGGATTTTCTTTCTTCATCTGAACTCAATGAAGGAGGGAAATGTAATAAATAAAAGCCATTAATAGGAACTAAACATTGAGAAGGATGTTGATTATGGATCCAAGTAAGAAGAGGTCATGGACAGTTTCAATCTTTTCTTCATCCTTCTTGATGTTGCCTTGGCTTTGATACCTTTGGTACCAGCAGTCAGGAAATTAGGAAAAGTATTACACTAGGAAAGTCTGCATTCAGGGACCTCTCCAAAGTACTGAGTACAGTGATGTCCATTTGAGAACTAAAGTGTACCTTATTCAGACCCTGGTCTTTTCAGTCACTTGCTATCCTCTTGACAGTTGGATAGTGAATAAGAACGCTATAAAAAGAATAGATGCCTTTGAACTGTGATGCTGGAGAAGAGTACTGAGTGTCCTGTTGCCTGCCAGAAGAACATGTCTTAGAGGAGGTGCAGACAGAATGCTCCTTGGAGACAAAGATGATGAAGCTTTGTCTCCCATACTTTGGGTTTGTAACTGGCAAGGATTCTAAGGCTTCATCTAACATACTTTGGATGTGTTGCAAGGAGGGACCGGTCCTTGGAGGACGTCATGCTTGGGAGGGTGGAGGGACAGCATAGGAAGGGAAGACCCTCTATGAGGTGGATTGATTTAGTAACTGGGGTAATCGAGGTGGGTATGTCAGAGGCAGTGATATTGGCACAGGACAGAGCAGAGTTTAGGGCTGTTGTACATAGGGTCACTATGAGTCTCAAACGACTCGACAGCACATAACAACAACAACAACAATAGCAGCAAAGTTTGGGAATAACATTTGACTCGGAATCTCATTTCATTGAAGATGTATAAAATACAATAAAACCTGTGGGAGCTAGACACACCTGCCAGAGAAAGAAAAGGAAGAAATTCTTTCTGTTTAATGTAAAATAGTTCTCCTCCTAATTAGAGAATGATAGAAAAGTAGTGTCTGCACTCTCCCAAAGGCTGATAACTTAGGAGACCCAGAAAAAAAGGTGATCCCATTAAATTCTGGCTCTTACACGGATCTCTGTAGTTATTTGTTGGTCCAGGGATGAGATTTGTTCTAAGCATTCCATTGTGATTCAGAGCAACCAGGCTTCCTGGGTGTTTTCTCTTTGCTTTGGTGAGGGGGCCAAGGTTTACTCTCTGTCTTAGGGAACACCTTTATAAAAATTTAGAGGACTGCATGGTTTTGATTGGTGCAAATGAAATCCTAAATCCTTTTCATTCTGACAGATCAGAACTGAAAAGACCTCCAGGTTGTATTTGGGCTTAAGTTGTAGCTCAAGAGTCTGCTTGTGTTTCTTGACTTTTCCTCCTTCCCAGGCTCTTGACTTTTCAGCCTTTCCACATCTTTTGCTTTTCGAGTCCAAGACCACTTTGGACAAAACTTCACACGTTCCTCTTGGACTACTTCTCTGTGGACAGAGGAGGAAGGCTCTTGGCCAGACTATCTGGAGGCTGACCTTTGCCTATTTGAGTCAGAGGTTGACTGTTGGATACTTTTCACCACCATGAACTACTTTGAATTTGGAATTGCATTACTTAATAAATCATTAAGTACTCTTACGTTTCATTTTATAAACCCAGCGTGGGGTAAACAGAATGCTTTGTGGATATGATAGGTAGTTAGATATGTTGAGTTTTTTAAAGATTAATAGGATATTAGATGGTTACTATAGTAGATGCCCCCATAAAGCCAGTCAGGTAGAATTAGTTTAAACCCAAAATGTCTAGTTGGTTTTGGCTCATAGTGACCCTGGATCCATTTTCTGAGACTGTAAATCTTCAACAGCGGGAAGACCACAGTCATCCTGCTCCTGTGGAGCAGCTGGTGGGTTTGAACTGCTGAACTTTTGATTAGCAGTCTGATTCAGTGCATGCTGAGCCATCAGGGCCTCTTTAGAATCAATTTTGCTCCCACTGAATTGCTGAATTAAGCCTGCATGAGCAGTATCTAAACAAAAGGCAAGTCCCAGACCAACCACTCCTGTCCCACACCTGGGTATTTTCCCAAGGGACTGTACCTTAACTGCTAAGGTTAACTTTGTAATGGCTAACATTAATGCTAATTATGTGCTAGGCACTTATCTGGGCCCTTTCTGGTGGTGTTACATGTCATCAAGTCAGTTTTGACTCATGAAGACCCCTATATGCTGTTAATGGAGGCCTTCTAGGCTGTAATCTTTTTGGGAGCAGAACACAGGCATAAAGGACAGCTAGTGTGTTCAAATGAAAGACTTTCTGGGAAGGAGCTGAGTGCTTAACTGTTGCACTGACGCCTTACTGGGTATTTGTTTAGTCTTCTTGAGATTTCCTACAGAGCCCTGGTGGCGCAGGAGCCGAGATGCCTTGGACCGGAGGCTTGTGACAGGTTTCTGAAAAGGCCCAGCTTCGAAAACGCTGGAGAGCAATTCTACACTGTACACATGGGGGTGCCACAAGCCTATCAGATCTTGTTCCTGACGAGTTGCAGGATCTGTTTTCTTGAGTCAAAGTTTACAAATCATATTGGTTTTTCATTCAGTTCCTCATACACATTTTGAGTGCCCCCCCCATTTTGTTTTATAAGTTTGTAATTATAATTTCATTTGCTTATTCAGACACTCTTTGTTTTATTACAATTGATTGCTGTAATTAACTAATTACAGTGTCTGATCAACCCCTTATTAGAGTGCCTTTCCCTACAACTGGCTTATTGATTGATTAATTTTTAATCATTTCTCCTTCTCCTTCCACCTCCGGTAGTCATTATCCTGGGTGGATGTTTTGTGAGTTTTAAAAATGAAGCCACTTTTCTAAGGTCACACTGTGCCAATGCCACAAGTAGACTTGGGGTATTTTGGGCTTGCCTGAGGTCCAGGAGATGGTCTAACATACTTAGAGGGATTGATGATTTTGGTATCTTCTTGCTTTTGATATTGTTTAAGGATCAAGGGCCATTTCAAGCCTGTATGAAGTTGGATGAGATGATCCGATGACAGTGGTGAGGGCTGGGTAGTTTATTTTACTCCAGGAGTGGAGCAGAATGAACTCAGGATCATTAACTGAAAACAGGCCAGACTTGTAGGGCAGGAGCCTCATTTCCTTGACCCTCCTTCCTGCACCAAATGGACTCTTATCTTTTCTTTACTACCCCTCCTCCTCCCTTCACCCACTACAAGCCACTCAGCCCTCCCCTTAGGGGGAAAATGCTCAGTATAGGGATGACTTAAGTCATCCTTATTACTAGAGATCCTTAGTACTGTGCGAGGGCTGGGGGGAGGGAAAAGGCAGGAAAAGGGGCACGAAGCGTGGTTTCAGTTTGCCTGGCAATTTCTTATTTATTTGATAAGTAGCATGCACCCAATCAGGCAAGGCACAGATGACAATCTCATTTTACTTGGGAGTAGGGGAGGCGTGGGGGGCCAATGGGGAAATGTCATCAGTGCAGGTTAAATGATTGTCCCTGGCTGGCTGGTGGAAAATCCAGCCTAGTGCTTTGAGCCTCTTCTGCTAGGGTTTTTGTCCTGAACTCAGATGCATACTCCTAATGCATAAACAGTCAGGTTAAACATTCCCTGCGATATTATTTTGACAGTATCCCCAAATGCTGACAGAATGTTTTCTTTTCATCCCAAATGAGTTTCTTATTTATGTGCTTTATGTACATTATTTGATTGGAAGAAAAAAAAACACCCCAAAACCACAATACAAAAACCCAAACCACAAAAGGCGGGGAAAAAATCAAACCTGGCACATCAGACTTTTTTCTCTTTTTCCTGGCTGGCTTTACAGAAGCAGAACACCAAGTCTTTCTTCCCAGATTCGGCTTGGTGTTGGGTGAGACTGAGTATGGTTGGTGTGGTAGACTGACTTGCCAGGCCCTTCTTAGGTGTTAATGCCAGATGCTTTTTGACTTGCAGGCAGTGAGTCAGAGTTGAACACAAACTGTTAGTGCCTCCTAGTTAATTGTTGGAGAGTACTGTGGACTGTCAGAAGAATACCAGATGTCCTGGAGGAAGTGCCCAAGGTGTTCCTGAGAGCCCTTTGCCTTATGTACTTTGGGCATGTTAGGAGGGACCAGCCCTTGGAAAAAGACATCATGCTTAGAAAGGTGGAAGGTCAGTGAAGAAGACCTTCAGTGCGATGGATTGGCACAGTGGCAATAACAGTGGGCTAAGTATATCAGAGATGATGAGGATGGCACAGGATAGGGCAGAGTTCAGATCTGTTGTTCAAAGGGTTGCTCTGAGTTGGAGCAAGTCAGTGGCACCCAGCAGTGGTAACAGTTAGTGGTAGTTAGCTGCCCTGGTGACCTCACATGTTACAGGGTAGAACTACTCCGTAGTGTTTTATTGGCTGTGGTTTTTATAGAATTAGATCACGAGACCTTTCATCTGCAGAGTTGCTACTCAGTAAACATGAATCTTGAATCATTTCATTCTGTCCCTATTTGCACCCACGTGCTGCTTTTCAGGTGCCTGCTCTTAGCAGCTGTTTGGTGGGTTACCAGAGCCATGACAGAGTTGGTTTCTTTGGGGAGAATATTCCTTGGCCTAGTTTTTCCTTCACTGTTTTGAGGTGGTGGGTGGCTCTTCCAGCTGGCCACCCTGACCTCATCTGACTCTTTGCTGCTTGAGGTTTATGGGGCTTTTGTTTTGTTTCTCTTGCTTGCCAGCTTAGCAGCTTGGAACCAGGCTGGTTGAATGACACAGACCCAGAGTGGGTTGTGCCATGTAAATTCTTGGCCCTCCCAGCTGTCTGGTAGATGAGTTAGCTCATCATCAAATTGATGGAATGTTATGTGTGTTAAGCCCTGGAAGATGTGGAATGGAGAAACATGGTTAATATACTCAGCAAGGTGCCTAACATTCAATCATTCAAACTGGATATTGAATTCCTGTGTGCCAAGCTGTGTCTAGGAATGTAAGGATAAGATAGAGATGGTCCCAGCCCTTATCCTAATGGCATTATCAACTGCAGAGAACAGTTAGTGGTATTAACATTAAGACTCTTAATAATGCAACAGTAATGATGTTATTACTAGAATGATGAGTGATTTACCACCTTTTTGGATTTATAACTGGGGGGTGGCTCATCATACTGTCAGACCAGCTGTCTGTCTGCATTCCTCTAGCAGCTCTTTATTAAACTAGCAGACTTGAAAATCTGAATTTTGGTTTTATTTTCTGATGGCTGGAGGATGCTTGGGCTGTTTATAATTCCTTTAACTGGGGGAGAACATCCTGGATTGGATTGGGAGCCCTGATCCTGGGCATGCTGGAGTCCCGAGATGGGAGGCTTGAGCATCTTAATGGAGCTTTGCTATGGCATCTCACTGGCACCCAGTCTTTCTTTCCCTGGTCCAGGTTTTTTGTAAGAACTGCAGTGCTTTTTAAGTTAAGCAGAGCATTAATGGGTGAGTGAAATTGACCAACAAGTTCTTTTGTTTGTTTTTTCTTTTTTCAAATAATAGCTTTATTTTTACATATTTCACATGCCATGAAATTCACGCTTTTTGGATAAAGTATTTGTCACAGTGAAGAAGTGAGAAAAGTACTATGAAGTACAGTGTGAAGATTGTAATGAGTGTCATCAAACAGTGTGTGAGTGGCTGAGGGGAGACTCTGTTTGCCCTGTAAACTTTGACTCCAGTAACATTAAAAATGTTAAAAGAAACCAGTAAACTGCTAATCTTGTAGATTTTGTATTAAAGTAATCCTGTTTGTCTGCATATGGACATCTTAAGAATATTAATAAATTTCACTAAAAATAGAAATTTAAGATTGTTTCTCAGTATATTCACATACAGAGTTGTGCAACTGCTGTTTCCATTAATTTAAGAACGTTTCATCTCCCCTGAGTGCCTTCTCATTAGCTTACAGTTCCAATTAGTTTCTATTGGTCACCTTAGGAAACCAGAAATCTACTCTCTGTCTCTATGGATTTGCGTATTCTTGACATTTTATATAAATGAGATTATGTACTATGTGGCCTTATATGTCTGACTTCTGTTCCTTAGCATGTTTTTAAGGTTCAGCCATGTTGTAGCACATATCAGTACTCCACTCTTCTTTTATATATGTTATATATGTTATAACAGTTTATTCACTCATCATTTGATGGCCATTTGGGTCCTTTCCAGTTTTTGCCTGTTAGAAGGAATGCTGCTGTGAATATCTGTATATAAGTTTTTTGTGTGGACATGTGTTTTCAGTTCTCGTGAATAGATACTTAGGAGTAGAATTACCGGGTCACATGGTGACTGTGTTTAAATTTCTGAAGAACTGCCAAATGATTTTCCAAAGCAGCTGCACCATTTTGTAATCCTACTGGCTGTGTATGAGGATTGAAATGTGTCTGCATCTCACCAGCATTAGTTATTATCTGAGTTTTTTTATCATAGCCATCATAATAGGTGTTAACTGACATCCCTTTATGGTTTTAATTTGCATTTCCTTAATGAGCAAGAGACATCTTTTCATGTTCTCATTGGCTATTGTTCTGTCTTCTTTGGGGATTCTTTCCATCTTTTGTTCAATTTTAAATTGGACTGTTTGTCTTTATTGTTGTGTCTTAAGAGGATTTTGTGGTTTTGAGTGTTTTTTTTTTTAAAACATATTCTAGGTACTAGTCCTTTGTCAGATGAATTCTTTCCAGTTATTTTTTCCCATTGTCTTTGTGTTTTTTTGATGGTGTCCAATTTATCCATATTTTCATTTACGTTTGGCTCATATTTAAGAAACCATTCTCTAATCAAAGGTTATGCGGATTTGTTGTCACGTTTGGCATTGTCAGGTTGATTTGGCAACCCCATGTGATGGAGGAGAGCCATCCCATGTTCTCTAGACTCTATAGGAGCAGATCTAGAGGTCTTTTTCCCTCAGAGCAGTTGAGTGGGTTTGAGCAGATATTATTTAAGTTAGCAAACTGATCTCTTAACCTTTTATGCTGTCAGGGCTGCTTCATGAAGATGTTTCTTCTATGGTTTCTTTAATGTTAGCTCTTTCCTGACCTCTAAGTTCTTCTATTCACGTGGGCTTCAGAAGTTCCTTGACACTGTTTGCTAGGGGGAGTGAATGGGATGGGGGTAGGACTTCCTTTCCTTACCACCTTGAAGAGCCAATCAAAGGCCTTGATCCTGGGAAGCATTGATTCCTAGGTGTTTCTAGCTTTTTTGAAGTTTCTATATCTCATTTCATTGTCTTTTTTTTTTTTCTTTTTTGGTAAGGTAATGAATGAAGAGGACTTTATTAGGAAATTGGACTGCAAGCCTGATCAGAATCTGAAGGTGGTTTCCATTTTTGGGAATACTGGTGATGGAAAATCTCATACTCTCAACCACACTTTCTTTTATGGCCGTGAAGTCTTCAAAACCTCTCCTGCACAGGAGTCCTGCACCGTGGGAGTGTGGGCAGCATATGACCCGGTCCACAAAGTCGCAGTGATAGACACGGAAGGGCTTTTGGGGGCCACGGTGAATATAAGCCAGAGAACACGACTGCTGCTTAAGGTCTTGGCCATCTCAGATCTGGTCATCTATCGAACTCACGCAGACCGACTCCATAATGACCTCTTCAAGTTCCTTGGGGACGCCTCAGAAGCGTATCTGAAGCACTTCACTAAGGAGCTCAAGGCCACCACTGCCCGTTGTGGTCTGGATGTCCCCTTATCCACCCTGGGCCCTGCTGTCATCATTTTCCATGAGACTGTACATACACAGCTGCTGGGCTCTGGTGAGTAAGTAGATGGGTGCTATGGTATAGACTGACCTTTCTAAGAATAGAGAAGTAACCACTGGGCTGCATATAGCAACTTGGTGGTAGTGGATTACCCAGCGCACCCCCCCCCCCAAAAAAAAAAATTCTGTCCAGGCAAGGTACACAGGAAGAGATCAAGAAGGGTGGAATGTGCAAATCTGCGTGTAGATTAAGCAGGGTGCGGATTGCAGGTTAGCCCTTGGTGTTGGCAGTGTAGATGTCATTGGGCTCTGCATAAGAGCAGTGTCACTGGTACGGTGTAGGTGAGAGCCTGAGGAGAGCGGGATCTACAAAGAATATGAAGGTAATAGAGACACCGAGTCTAACTCTTTCAGAGCTACGTGTGAACAGCAGAAAAGTAAAAACAACTGGAGAGATAGGTGAAATTTGGAAGCATTTTCTTTTTTAACTTGTTTTTTTTATTCATTGTTGCTCAAGGAATTTTCTTTTTAACAACTTAAGGTGTAAGACTATAGACATTGGTGTACTGGTGGGAATGATTGATTAGAGATGGAGGGCTTGCTGACGTGGGAGAGAGAGAGCAGGAACAATTGGAATGGTACACAGGTTAGCCTTGTTGTTACTGTGTATACTGTCGAGTCAGAACCAACCCAGAGGTGACCCTCTGCTGGGTTTTCAGAGGCAGTTTTAATTGTGCAGGGAGGGTATTGCTCATCCCACGGAGCGACTGGTGGATTCAAAACATGTGCCTTTGAGATTGCAGTGCAGCTTCTTACCACTGGGCCAGTTATGCTTAAGAGCACCTATAGTTCATTCAGTAGGAATAGCTGAGAGGGTGTAATACGTAGGCACATTTGCAGGTAAGTAGGAAGATGTGGTGGTGGTTGTTGTTGGGGTGTGTGTGTAAGTTCTTATTGTGTCTATTTTCTTAGAGAAATAGGAATTGAAATCACCACCTGCGTGAGAGGACGAGGGAACAAGAATAACAACAGTAGTTCAGTGTGAGGGGCAGGGAACAACAGTAATATTGGTCCCTAAAACAGTCACACAATATACTTGTTTATTTAATCACCCATGGATTATTTGTGTGCAGTGTCCTGTGCTAACCTTGGGAGCACAGAACTGAAGGAAAAACCCAGTTTCTCCCTTCCAATAGCCAATAATCTTGCTAAGTCCAGGAGATGTATTAGATGTAAGTACTGGAGCCATGGATGTGCAGAGAAGGACATGAGAAGGAGGAAATGACATTTTGGACTTTGGGACACTGGCTAGCTAAAGGAGGGGAGGAAAGACGTTCTATGAGAAGCAGACAGACACCTGGTGAAGTTGTGTTCAGGAACTGCAGGTGGTTCTGCAATTGTTTGTTGGTTTTGAGTGGTTTCTAACTCAGGATGGGTCCATGAATGGAGAACAGATCTCCAGACTTGTTTTCTGAGGGGTCTCTGTGTGGGACCTTTTGGCTGGTAGTTGTGTACGTAATTGTGCCACTCAGAGACAGTTGAGTGTGACTCCTTGTTACCCTTGAACAGCACGTCTGGACTTTTTGTGCCATCCTCTCCGTGTCTGACGTGCCCTTTGTTACAGTCAGTCTTGTCTTGGGTCTTCCGCTTTATCCCTGAGCCTCCACCTTTCACACCATAATGTCTTTCCCGAGGACTAGCCCGTCCTGACAACATGCCCAGTATACAGGAGACAAAGTTTCCCCATCCTTGCTGCTGAGGTGTGCCCTGGCTGCACTTCCTCCACGAGTTTTGTTTTGGGGTGTTTTATTTTGGGACAATTCAGGGAGCACTAGTGGCTTAGTGATTAGGAATTTTGCTGCCAATACAAATGTATGCAGCTCACTCTATTGGAGAAAGATGGACATATCCTTCCTGTGTGATTTACAGCCTCTGAGTGTCAGCTTGAGTTGATTCTGACTCAATGGTCCTTAACAGGTATTTAACAATGACAACATAATACGTGCGGTACTCCTCTCTAGTTCCCTACTGGCTTCCTAGAGTACATTTTAGCAGCCTTTTTCAGCCCAGCTGCCTCCCAGCATCCAGAGTGATCTTTTTGAAAATTTAATTTCTAAATTAGATCATGTCACACTCCTGTCATCACATACTTGTCAGTGGCTTTACTGTATATTCAAAATGGAATTAAAACTTTTAAATATGTGTTCAAACTAAAAACTTACTGTTGTCAAGCAAGTTAAAACCCACTCATAGCAAGTGGAAATAAATAACACGGAAGGAAGGTGCCATCTTTCTCCTCTGGAGCAGCTAGTGGATTTGAACTGCAACCTTTGGATTGACAGCCCAACTCTTTACTCACTAGACTACTAGGGTTCCCTTAAATATGATATACTTAGACTCTTACATGTAGTTCTAACTTCCTTCTTAATCCTCCTATTCGGTAGCGATCTTCTTCCCCTCACTGTACAGTGCACACACACAAGTGCACTTGCGCACCCCCGTGTGTGTGTGTGTGTTTTCATTCCCTCCACTAGCCACACCAGCCTTTTCTCTGGTAGCCTTTTACATTTGCTACTTTGTCTGGGATATTCTTCCCATAGTTAACCAGACAAATTATCTGTAGCTTAAGCATCACCCTTAAGGTTTTCTCTTATGTAGTGATCCCGTCCTACACCTTAGTAGTTAAACTCATCACATTGTCCTCTTCATTTCCATCAGGGTTTCTGTCACTGCCTAATGTTATCCTGTGGATTTGTTTACTTGCTTTTGGTCTTTTGAACGGAAACTCCAGGAAGGCAGTAATCTTGCCCATTTTATTCATTACTGTATTTAAAGAGCCTGGGTTAGTGATTAACACAGAGTTGTTGTTGTGTACCATCCAGTCAAAACCAACCCTTAGCTGACCCTCCCATGGGTTTACAGAGGTGGTTAATTGCATGGGAGGAGATTGCCCATCCTTTTCCCGTGTGGAGGAGCTGAACCATGTGCCTTCGAGATTGCAGGATGGGGGATTAATAATAAGGAAATAGATCTAAAGGAACCTGGGGCAGATTGATTCCTGGGTGTAGCAGTGACTCATGGCCTAGAAATTCCCTGCTGGTGAAATTCGATTCTGATTTCTAGTGACTCTCCTTTGAGTTTATGAGGCTGTAAATCTTTATAGAGGACAGACAGGCCTGGGTTTTTTTATTTCCCCTCTGAGCACCTGGTAAAGTGAAACTGCTGACCTTTTTTGTTAACAGCCAAACACATAATGCACTGTGTACCACCAGGGCTCACAGCTTTTCTAAAACAACTCATTGCCATCGAGTTGGAACCAACTCATAGCTGACCCTCCAGCAGGTTTTCAGAGGCTGTTGGTGAAAGCAAGGAGCTCCTGGTGGATCCAGACCCTCAGGGAGGTGCTGCCCTTGGTTGGTAGTACTCTAAGCACTATTGTTGTTGTTGGTTGTGTTATGTGCCGTTGAGTCATCGTGACAGAGGGTGACTCTGTGTTCAGTAGCTCTGCACTCTGCCCCATCTTGAGCCAGGCCCACTAACTATTAACACATCTCACCCCAGTCCCACAGCCACTGTGTCAATCCATCTCATCTGGGGTCTTCCTCTCCTGTACTGTCCCTCCACCTTCCAAGCATGATGTCCTTCTCCAAGGACTGGTCCCTTCTGGCCACATGCCCGAAGTACTATAGGTAGATTTAAAAAATCCAGTAGATTTATTGTTGTTATATGCCATTAAGTTGGAACCAAGTTATAGCTGACTTGTAAATCACACAGGAGGGAATTGTCCAACTGGTGGATTTGAACCTCACAATTGGCAACACAATTTCTTACCTGTAGGTAGTTTAAAAAAAATTCTAATGTTCCAGAGTGGATATTTGGTACTGGAAAAATCTCTGTTAGTTGGAGAATTGGAGGAGGTGAAAAAAAATGCTTCATTTAGGATGCCTTCTGCCACGTTTGGTCTTTACATCTTTGATGCAGTATAAAGGTTCAGTTACCAGCTGATTGGCTTATTCTTTTTGCTGTGTGCCATGAACTAAGCTGTGAGCTTTCCAGAAATGCTAAATAATGTACCTTAGTGGGCAGTGTTTTGCTCTGTTGTCCATAGGTTGTTGTTAGTCAGAACTTTCTTGATGTCACCTGACAATAGCAACCATCAACCTCATTTTATAGCTGAGGAAAATGAGTTCCATAGCCAAGGAGATTCCAGCTAGGAAATTGCCCAGTTGGGATTTCAAACCACTCCGTCTGACTCCTAAATCCAGAGCTATTTCCAGACATCATCGCTGCTGCATGTGGAACCAAGTCAGGCAGCTTTTTTGCAGGACAGGAGGAGGAGTGCCAAAATGATAAGCAAATTGGTTAGATTTCCTCTGTCTTCTAGAATTTCTGCTTTTCTGTTTGGTTTTCCTCTTTCTGGGTGGAGGTTTCTCAGGTAAGAGTCAACAGGGGAATGGATTATTCCTATTTTTCAAATAAGTTGAGCTAAGTTTATTCGGGAACTGTTCTTATATGTCCAGGGACAGTTGTGTGGTGAGTTGCGGAGGAAGTGAAGGTGGTGAGGCTGGGCCCTGGAGTGCCTTTAGGTAGAAGTCACTGGTGAGCCACTTGTGGGGTACTGCCTACTCTCATTTCAGAAGTTGTCATGGGAGGTGTTCAGGAGGAGATAAGAGAATAGCAGTATATTTGTGGCTGCCTCTCTTTGATGATTATACCTTTAAATTTAAGGGTATAACCATATATTCTTTGTTAATTGAGTGCTTTTGGGAGAGGGAGTGTGTAATTAATAGAGTAAAGAAAATTACCACAAAAGGTCTTTCCAGCTTTTGCATCTGAAACATCTGTTGAGTCCATCAGTACCACTACTGCACACATTTGTCTACAAATGTTGGTGGCACTACAGGCAAACTAGTATCTCTGTCCATTGGCAGTTTCCCACAGATTCACAAGTATGAGACCAAAGTTTTCAGAGTAACTGTTAACTTTAACTGTTCATTCATAGTAGATTAAGTGTATCCACCAGGTGGATACAGTGTAGCTGTTGAAAAGAAGTAAGGAGCTTTTCAGAGACAGTGGCTGTTTGTTATTAAGTGATAAAATGCATATCTGTGTTGTTAAATTTGTTGCCTTTGAGGAAGTAATAGGAAATAGAGGGCTTAATTTATCCAGACTGGATGAAGCCATAGAAACAGAAAGCACATTAGTGATCGCCAGGGCTTGTATGGAGGAAGATGAGGAGTGACTGCTAATAGATGTGAGAGTTTCTTCCTGGGGAAATGAAAATGTTTTGGACCTAGAGAAAGAAATGATGGTTGTATGACATTGTTAATATGCTTATTGCACTTATTTGCACTTTTGAATCTGGTTAGCTTGATGTTACGTAAATTTCCCCAAAAGTTAAAAAAAAATTGTATAGCTCTGTGACTTTTCACTGCTTGGACACCCCCTGTATAATCAATGCCAGCTTAGACACTAGCACCTGCCTTATATAACTCCTCCTCATACTTTCTTCTGGAGAAGGGTACCCTAAATTCTAATAGTATGGAGTAGTGCCATGTCATGTACTCTCTCTATAGGAAGTCAGAATACATATAACTTTTAATAATGAATTATTATTACTTTAACAAGTTATTGTTCATGTACTTCTATTTCTGCTTTTCCAGATCACCCCTCAGAGGTGCCAGAGAAGCTTATCCAGGACCGGTTCCGGAAGCTGGGCCGTTTCCCTGAAGCCTTCAGTTCCATTCACTACAAGGGAACAAGGACTTACAACCCTCCCACAGACTTCTCTGGGCTCCGACGAGCTTTGGAGCAGCAGCTGGAGAACAACACCACTCGTTCACCCCGGCACCCAGGGGTCATCTTCAAAGCCCTAAAGGTCAGTTGGCTCCTGCCCCAAGTGCTGCTCATTGAGGTACCAGTGGGTGGTGAGAACACTCCATTCTCTAGCTTTTTGTTGTTGTTTTTCTGGTGATTGGAAGTCTGGGCTGGACAGAAATGTTGTGAGAAGAGGGGGCTTATGAGTGGAGTTGGCACCTGTGCAATGCCCTCATCTTGCTAGGAAGTCTTGAGTCATAACCAGTGACGGGTTCTCATCTGGGAGAAAAACTTAGACTTTTGCAGACTAGGAAAAATGCCTTGCTTCCTGGACAACATGATCCATTCCTGGAGTGCGGACTTTGTGGTCAGGCTCTGTCATGTGGAAAGCCTTTGTGCATTTCTTTACATCAACTCGTCATCTTTTTTAAAAAAATTTTATTATTATTAGTATGTGTGTGTACCGTCAAATCGGATCTGACTGGTACAGGAGGAGATTGCCTATCCTTCTCCAGCAGAGCATCTGGTGGATCAACTCATCATCTTTTAAAATTCAAGTTTTAGCGAAGGAATCTTTGTGTTGTCATTCTGAATGGAGAGGGGAGCTCTGGGGGCTATGTGTCTCAGGAGGTTTGGACCCACCAGAGGCTCTCCAGGATGAGAATGATCAGTCTCCTCTAATGCAGTTGACAGCCTTGGAAAGCCAGTTGGGGGCTGCTGTGAGATGGAACCGACTCCACACAGTGAGCTTGAGTTATAAATGGAACACTAGTAAGTACCATGTGTACAAAATGATCAAACCGAAAATAGACATGAGGTAATAGTAGTAATTAAGTTTATTATGCGCCGAAGTGCTATCTCTTATGCATGGATTAGTTAATTTAATCCACATACCAACCTTGTGGATTTTGTACTGTTGTGTTTTTTTTTTGTTAAGTACTGTTATTGTCTTCATCTTGCACAAAAGGAAACTGAGGCACAGAGAGATGAACTAACTGGTTACACACAACTACTAAGGGACTCAAATCTAGGCACTTACCACCAAGACACCACTGCTGCTCAAGAAGTAAAATAGATTGTTTCCCCGTTAGAGGCTCTTCCTCACTGAAGAGTCTGAGACTGTTGCTCATTTATTCTTCGTTTAAAAGGGAGCTTAGCAATGTTTTGAAGATATGCTGTCAGCTGAGTGAGACTTTCTCATTGAAGGAGTCTGAACTTCTGAAAAGTAATTGAAAAGGAAGTATTTTTTTTCCTAATTGAATTTTATTGTTGAGAATATACCTGACGGAACATAACACTAATTCCGCAGTTTCTGCATGTACAGTTTAGTGACACTGATAGCGTACTTTGAGTTGGTGTAACCAGTAAGAATAGGATAATTGAACACTATGACTTAATGATATTGCCATTTTAAAAAAATTGGTTGGTTAATGGCAATGGAGTTTTGATCTCATCACACATATACTTGTCAAAACATTCACTGAGCCCAGTAAAGCTGGCAAAGTTTTCCCAAAAGCAATTTTAAAATGATTGATATCATTGTATGAATAAGAATTCTAATTTTGTAACTCGTTTATTCAGTAATCAATTTCTGTAGCATTTGCATAAATTCACATCTTCTTACTATAATTGTAATTATGTATGTAATTAGTCATATACTATAATTGTATAGTAGATAGAAAATGTGGATTCTGCAGTAAAGTTTAATGTTGAAAACAGGCTGTCCATAATCCCACCACCTCACTAAGGAGGTCTGCTGCCCTAAGTGGGTAAGGAGTTGCCCTGCCAACCCAAGGACAGACAGTTCTTTTTTTTTAATTATTAAATTTTATTAGTTTTAATGAACATTTACAGAGATTTTGGGTTTTCATTCATTCATTGTTGCACTGTTTTCACTACCCTCCTCCCCAGTTCATTGTTCTTCCCTCCCACCCCAAATGTCTGTTTTAATTGTCCAATTGCCACAGTGCTTGTCAAAGCCAGTTCTGATTAATCTCCTTTGTCAGTGTATCATTTGCCATTCCCTACACTCCTCCCTGAGAGAGACTTCACTCTGATTCATAAGGAAAAGGGGATGGCGTATTCTCTTAGCTACTTCCTGCTGAAAAGGGA
>NW_006399787.1:13201189-13204748 GCF_000299155.1 Elephantulus edwardii
ACACGAAACTGGAGATTGCCTTTTCCATCTCATTGAAGAATGGGATTGGTATTTGTATTGGGATTGCATTAAATGTGTAAATTGCCTTTGGTAGTATTGCCATTTTCACAACGTTGAGTCTTCCTATCCATGAGCAAGGGATATTCTTCCACTTTTCAAGATCTCATTTTGTTTCTTGTAGTAATGTTTTGTAATTTTCTTTGAAAAGGTCCTTCATACTTCTGGTTAAATTTATTCCCAAGTATTTAATCTTGTGATTAGCTATTGTGAAAGGTATTGTTTTTCTTAGTTCCAGTTCTGTATTCTCTTTGTCGCTGTAGAGAAATCCAACTGATTTTTGTATGTTGATTTTGTATCCTGCCACTTTGCTAAATTGGTCCACTGTCCAAGAGTTTTCATGCTGAATCTTTAGGGTTTTCTAAGTATACTATCATGCCATCGGCATAGAGGCATAATTTTACCTCCTCGTTGCCTATTTGGATACCTTTTATTCGGACAGACAGTTCTAATCCACCAGCTGCTCCACAGAGAAGGAGGGAGAGTCTCTTCCCATGCCATCTACAGTCTCCAAAAACACGCTGGAGGGTCAGCCTATGAATTGGCTGCTACTCCAGAGCAGTGAGATAGAGAATCACTGCCAACGTTTTAGTGTACGTCTTCTCTGTGTTAGCAAAATAGATCTGTAGCTTTCATGGTGTTGTACATGAAAATTTGGAATCCTTATCCTAATGAATATAGAGGGAGTACTTTTGGCCTAATGGCAGGAAGCTGTGCTGCAATCTCAAAGGCACATGGTTCGAGGCCACCAGCTGCTCCACAAGAGAAGGAGGGACAGTTTCCTCGTATGTGATTAAAGACCTCTGAAAACCCATCAGAGTGTCAGTTATGGGTTGGTTCCAACTCGATGGTACACAAAACAACAACAATGAATATAAATAATTTACTACATAATGGTATGGTCTTTATAAATAATTTTGAGAGCTGTTCAACATTTCCTTGTCTAACTATACCAAAATGACAATTGTTAGACAAGAGATTGTAATTTTTCCTAATTATAAATAGTGCTGAGCTAACTATATCATGCAACGTCTTTCTATATTTGGAATTATTTTCTTAGGTTGTATTCCCTTGACATAGAAATGATTGTATCATAAGGTTATATCTATCCGAATTTTAATGGTGAATGTCTGTCACATTTTCACGATTGCACATAGTTGAATTTATAATCCTTTTTACATTTTTGTGGGGTTTAGTTTTTTTTTTTTAATGTATTTTGTATTTGGCCTGGTTTTAGTATTTCAAGGATTTTAATCTAACATAATTGCTTGCCTTGAGTATTTACTTCTTTATTTTAGCATTATTTATAATGTCCTTGGAGAAGGACATCATGCTTAGAAATGTGGAGGGTCAGCACAAGAGAGGAAGACCCAAGAAGAGGTGGATTGACTCAGAGACTAGGGTAATGGGGGTATAGGTGTGTCAGAGACAATGTAATTGTTTACTGGTGCTACCATTCCTCAAGCCCACAGGTGTAGGGCAGGGAGGCGGGAAGGGTGGTTCTTATTGGGGGTTTTGGAGGAAGGAAAGGAAAGATTATTGAGGAATAGGGATAAAAAGATTGGAGCTATGGATGAGGACACCCCGTGGGGTAGGGGTTAGAGATTTGTGACTGAGAAGATTGGGAAGAAAGAGAAGGAGGTTTGGCATAAAGCTAAACATGTCCTGTTACATAGGAATCACCTATAGGTGTCTGCTGATACACTTAATCTGTTTAGGGTAAAGTATTTACAGTGGGACAAATTATGACAATATTGAATCCAGGCAAATTGTATATGGCAGTGCCTTTCATTTTTTATACAATATAAATAGTATTACAGCAAAGAGCTACTATCCTCCACCCTCAGACACCCCCCCCCAAAAAAAAAATAGAGAGGACTCTTACTTTATTTGTGAAATAGAATCATCTTAATGAGGTTGAGAACATATTGGAAAAAAATACTTGGCATGTAGGAAGTGTTTAATAAATGTAAACCATTGTGAATAATATTAAGAACAAATACTTTGAAAGAAAGGATTAGATTGGAATAATGCTTGGGTACTATACATTTGTTGATTCCATGTGTCTAATTAGAATGTGACACTGGAGTGCCTTTTGAGGTATTGGTTAATGACTTTGTAATTACTCAAAGGCAGGCAGAGTGGAAGATAACCTTAGAGATTTGCACATGTTCTCAGCAGAGACAGAAACCTGTGTACTAAGTCGATGTTGTTGTGGAATGTAACGGAAGGGATTCTTGAGAGTGTAGAAAAGGGTGGTGGTTTGCTATCAAATCAATCCCAACTCATCGCAGCCCTATAGGGCTGCGTAGAATTGTCCCATAGGTTTTCTAGGCTATAATGTGGACAGGAACAAATCACCAGGCCTTTTCTCCATGGGTTGGTTAGGTAGAATTGTTGACCTCTTGGTTAGCAATTTGTGCCTTGGACATTGTGCCATGATGGCTCCTCTTAGACTCTGTGAATGCCATCAAAATGAATTACAGGGTAAATAGGCTGGTGGCCAGATGATAGCAGTTCCTTAGCTTTTTTTTAAGCAAACCTAGCTCAACCTTCAAATAAAATCTTCAGGGACACAGAGAGCTGTAAAGCAGTAATTAGTGCTTAGAGATTTTATTCTCATGAGTCTGTCTTGAGTCTCCTTTCTTCCCTACACCAGTTTGTTGGGTACTTTTGAAAAAAATAGTTACACTGTATTCTAGAGTAGGGAGCTCTTGTGACTAAGTCCATAGGGAGATGCGCTACTAACTCAAAGGCACCTGGTTCAAATCCGCCAGTGGTTCTGAGGGAGAACAATGTGAAATCTCCTAGGCAGTTTACAGTCTT
The DNA here is from genome assembly GCF_000299155.1 of Elephantulus edwardii. NCBI lineage: Eukaryota > Metazoa > Chordata > Mammalia > Macroscelidea > Macroscelididae > Elephantulus > Elephantulus edwardii. Next base: position 13,204,073 of record NW_006399787.1, read on the forward strand.
GAAAATCCACTGGAGGGTCAGCTGTAAGTCCATTCCAACTCATTAGCAATGAGAATGAGATATTCTTAGATAGCACCATAAAGCCATCTGTGATTAAAGTGACAGTGCTCTACTGGAGTTCTCAGGAATCTGTGAAATCTGTGTCCCTGGAGTGTCAGCTGCCTGTGGTTGGATTTTGCTCTGTCAGTTGTGGGATTCTTGCAGTTTACCCAGATCCTTAAAAACATGGTTTTTCTTTTGTATTAGCTCCTCTATTTAAATTAGATGCAGTTTCTTCTCTTACTGGTCTAATAGAAACCGCTTTGAAAGTTTGCATTAGGCAGATTGACCAAGCAGTGTTTTCTTGCTGTTGGAGTAGATATCTAATTGAAATCAGAGTAGTTCATAGCATAACACAGTGGTTATCTATTCTTCTCTACTTATTTTCTCTTTTATTTAATGTTATAAGCATTGAAGCCTTAGCGCCTCTTTGGAACAAGAGAGTAAGGGTAAACATGAACAGATAAATTATTAATGTCACAATAACTTGTTTGATTTCCTGTTTTCACCCATTTAAAAAAAATTCTGATATCTCTTCTATTACATCATTAACTTAACTGAGCAGAAACTTAGAGAAGACTCACATTGTGGGGTTCCCATCATAATGTGTGTTGTGTTTTTTTTTTTACGGTTTTTT
>NW_006399787.1:13206351-13268066 GCF_000299155.1 Elephantulus edwardii
GTGGTGCTCAAGTATTTCATAAATTCTGGATATAAGTCCCTTATCTGATATGTTATTACCAAACACTTTTTCCCAGTCTGTGGCTTCCCTTTTTACCCGGTTGGAGAAGTTTTTGGATGTGCATAGGGATTTGAGTCTTAGAAGATCCCATTCATCTACGTTATCTTCTCCTGGTTGTAGGTTCATAATGTGTTTTAATATGACTTATGGGATTCTTTGTCATTTATTTTAAAGTGAGTTGGGATTGTATGTATGTATGTATATATACTGTTGTAATGTATGTATGTATACCATTCTTTCCCCCTATTTTAAAGGATTATTTTCATGTACTTTAAATATTATGTGAAAGTATGATTTTTAAGTAGCAATTTTAATTTTATGTGGAAATTTTTTATATCTCATAATTTTTATTTTAAAAGTGCTTTTCATTTTTCCTTTATTATCTCTCTCTCTTTCTCTGTCTGTGTGTGTGTGTGCTTGTAAATATATATACATAACACTGGTGGCACTAATGGCAAGGACCTGTGTTGCCAACCCAGAGGCACCTGGTTAGAAACCACTAGCTACTCTGCAGGAGAAGGATGGGCAATCAACTGTGCACATAGCAACAACATAAATACAGACAGTTCCTGGATTACAAAACACTACTGCACCTGTCTGTCCTTATGTCTAATTCGTATATAAGCCAGAACTGTTAGGTACACTTTGTATCGAATGTCAGTCATTTGTCTTCGTATAATTTTTGATAAATATTGCAAAGGAGAGCCCACTTGTTATAAATCATTGTGTAGACCTCAAATTTGAAATAGATAATAGGATGTAGGAGTGGTGTCCACTTCCTAAACAACATGCCTCTGGAATCTCAATGAATTTTGAGAAATGTCTATAGTTGTAGAGGGCTTCAGGCCTTTCTTTTCTGGGATTGCAGTGCAGCTTCTTGCCACCAAGTCACCAGAGCTCCCTAGGCTTAGGGTTGCTATGAGTCGTGCTTGACTGGACAGCAGTCAGCAACAGTAGGATCTCCAGGAGTTGGTTTAGAGCTGTGTACTCTGTGTATGTGTGTGTGTGCCCATAATAACCCACAGGCTGCTTGCATAAATATTTGTTCACATTCTGCCTCTTTTGTAGGATAAATGACTACTCCTGCTACAACTGCTGGCCAGTGTTTATGGAATGCTATCTGTAGACCAGGGATTGTGCTCTACACTTCACAAATATTATAATCCTCATACCAACCCTATAAGGTGGCTATGAAGGAAACTGAGGCACAGAGAAGTTAATTTGCCCACATGACCTATTTAATAGATGGTAGATAATTTGAATCAGGTTGTCCCACTCAAGGGTCTTATATTTTTAACCTTATGCTATGTTCTTTCTTGATAGTTACTCCACTTCTAAGAAAGTCAGAGGGTATGATAATGGATTTAGTTTTCTGACATGTTGTCAGGTAACCTTTGGTATTACTTAATTTTTTTTCAAGTGATTCCATCTTTTTAAAAAAAATATTTTATTATTATTTGTATTTGTGTGTGTACCATCAAATTGGATCTGGCTGGTTGAGGAGGAGATTGTCCTTCCAGCAGAACATCTGGTGGTTTTGAACCGCGCACCTCTGGGATTGCAATGCAGCTTCTGGCCACTAGGCCACCAGAGCTTGCCATGATGTCATCTTTTAAGTTATCCACATAGTTCTTGTACAGGATATAAAAGATAAAATTAAGGCAAGCTCTGGTGGCCTAGTGGCAAGGAGCTGCAACTACAATCCCAGAGGCATACGGTTCGAATCCACCAGATGCTCTGCCAGGAAAAGGAGGGACAATCTCCTCCTGTACCAGTCAGATCTGATTTGACGGTACACACACACAAAAAAAGATTAAAGAAATACACAAACATGCAAGATTCTAAGTCCCCTTTTCTTCCCTGACCTCTCCTTATTTTGTAGAGCCATTGTTGTGTACCATTGAGCTGTAACTGACCCATAGTTGACCCTCCAGTGAGTTCTCAGAGACAGTAAATCACAGAGGATAAGATTACCCATCTCTCTCTGATGGAGCAGCTGGTGGGTTAGAACAGTGTACCTTTGGGTTGGCACCACAGTTCCTTACCATTAAGCCACCAGTTGTTGTTTGCCATCAAGTCAGAATCAACTCTTAGCTGACTCCTGCGGTTTTTGGAGGCCGTAAATCATATAGGAGAAGACTGCCCATCCTTTTCCTCAGGAGCAACTGATGTTTTGAACTGTGTGCCTTTGGGATTGCAGCATAATTTCTTACCCAGGCCAGCAGAGCTTCCTGCATGGGAGGAGATTGCTCATCTTTCTCCCATGGTGGATTCCAAATGCAAACCTTCGATTTGTTGGGGTAGCTCCTCACCACTAGGTCACCAGAACTCCCTTTGTAGAGCTAGACATTGTTAATATACTCTTTCTTATATATTTGTATATAAATTTTTAGTGATTCGTAGATTCATGCATAAAAACATATACATATTTTTCTCCTAAAATGAATGCTATCAGAGTGTCTTTCTTTTCCTTTATATCTAACCAGTGTGCAAAAAACTATTGTCAGTAGTTTCTTCTATATACTTTTGGAAATTTTTGGTCCAGGAGAGCTCTGGTGGCCTAGTGCCAAGAAACTGCACTGCAATCCCAGAGGTGAGCTGTTATGGAGAAGGAGGGACACTCTCCTCCTGTACCAGTCAGATCAGATTTGACGGTTTGTTGTTGTTGTTGTTATGTGCTGTCGAGTCGCTTGCGACCCTATGTACAACAGCCCTAAACTCTGCTCTGTCCTGTGCCAGTCGCACTGTCTCTGACACTCCCATCCCAATTATCCCAGTCACTGAATCAATCCACCTCATAGAGGGCCTTCCTCTCCTGCGCTGTCCCTCCACCCTCCCAAGCATGATGTCCTTCTCCAAGGACCGGTCTCTCCTCACAACATGTCCAAAGTATGTTAGATGGGCCTCAGAATCCTTGCCTCCAAGGAGCCACCCGGTTTAACCCTTTCCAGGACAAATCTGTTTGTTTTCCTAGCAGTCCATGGTATTCTCAATACTCTTCTCCAGCACCACTGCTCAAAGGCATCAATTCTCCTTCTATCCTCCTTGGTCATTGTCCAACTCTCTGATGCATAACAAGTGATTGCGAAGACCATGGCCTGTATCAGATGCACCTTAGTCTCCAGAGATACACCATTGCTCTTCAGTACTTTGGAGAGGTCCCTAACAGCAGACTTTCCCATGGCAATGCGCCTTTTAATTTCCTGGCTGCTGGTGCCAAGACTGTTGACTGTGGAGCCAAGCAAACTAAAGCTGTGTACAATCTCAATAATAATAATAATAATAAAAAAATTAGGTCCTAAGTATGTACATTAAAAAAAAAAAGTAGGGGAGCTCTGGTGGCCTAGTGGCAAGAAGCTGCACTACAATCACAGAGGCGCACTGGGTGGAATTCAACACAGGTCTCCAGCATGAAAGGCCGGTCATCTACCATGAAACCAACTCCACTGTCACCACCACAATCCATCTACTTGATCTCCCTTTCATGTCCCTACACATTCACTTACAAACTCACTTTTCTTATTAATCACATTTCCTGTTCAATAAAGAACAAGAAAAGGAGAACTTAGGCTCCCTTTCAATCCAAGAAGACTGCATAAATCTGCCTCATAAATAGTATATAACTAATCATTTTTTAAAAGTAAACTGATAGGGGAGCTCTGGTGGCCTGGTGACAAGAAGCTGAACTGCAATCCTAGAGGCACATGGTTCGAATCCACCAGATGCTTTACCGGGGAAGGAGGGACAATTTCCTCCTGTACCAGTCAGATCTGATTTGACGGTACACACATACAAAAATAATAATAATAATAATAATAATAATAATAATAATAATAATAAAGAAAGGAAAGTGATGGCATACAAAATATAATGAGTCATCACTGTGTTCCCAAATGTTTCACTGTGCATATTTTCACCACAATTAAAAAAAAAAGAATGAGGCAGGTAGTGGGTGCTAATATAGAAAAAAAATCAAGATGTGTAATTAAGTGAACAGAAAAACAAAGTACATTTTAAAAAAGAAAACAAATTGTAGAATAGAGTGATTATAAAACAGTACCGAACTGGAGCCCTGCCCTGGCGACTTAATAGCAAGAAGCTGCTGCAAACACCACACAGTAAACTGAAGAACAGTACAACTCCTCCTATAAAAGACAAAGGATACTTAACACATGCACTTAGGGAGCTCCGGAAGCCTGGTGGGTGAGGAGCTGAGCTGTCAAACCCAAAGGCAAACAATTCAAACCCACCTGGTAGGCCATGAAAGAAAGATGAGCAATCTTCTCCTATGTGATTTACAGCCTCTGAAAACCCACTGGAGGGTCAGCTAGGAGTTGGTTCTAATTCAACGGCACTTAAAAACACCTCTCTACACATACACTTACTTTTTTTAAAAAATTTTATTATTTTTTTGTGTGTGTACCGTCAAATCGGATCTGACTGGTATAGGAGGAGATTGTCCCTCCTTCCTTGGCAGAGCATCTGGTGGATTCGAACCGTGCACCTCTGGGATTGTAGTGCAGCTCGCATGCTGCTGTAATGCTGAGTCTAGAAAGAGAGGCCTGGTGATCTGCTTTAGGAAAGTCAGCTGCTGGAAAACCCTTTGTATCATAAGGGTCTGATCTTGTTTTATCCGTGTAAATCACGACGTCACATGAGGACACATCGAGGCTGACAATAGCCAGTTTTCCTCCCATTTCTGTCCATCTGGTCTGTATGTACATGCCTGGGAGATATTTTTCTGTTGATCCTGCTGACTAGATCATGTCTCCTGCCAGTCAGCCATACTGTGGTCCGGGCTCCAACCGAGCTATTTCTCACTTCTTTTCCTTTCTCACTTCTTGACCATTTATTCTTTTGTTCAGTATCTACAGTAGAGTTAACCCACATACCTGCCATTGGAGTGGACCCTGGCCGAACAGGCTAAGATAAAAGAAATATGCAGGTCCCTGTAGAATAGTAACTAATTGTGGTTGCCTGTAGTAAATAACCAGGAGTTCTGAATAATCAGGAACACATTTTTACAGTTGAATTTGTCTAAGGTTTATGTAATTCTTTCTTCACCCTGTGATCTCTAAGTGTAGAAACTCTTCCTTTCCAATTCCATCACTATCAAGAAGTGTACATTAAATATTTATGTTTTGTTGGGGCATAGCAATTGTTGATTACCAAAGAGACTCCATTTTGAAACAGAAGATTCACTGCTAACCCTTGATGACTGAGGTTGACCTTATAGCTACATAGAAAGAACCATACTGTTACTATGGCAACTGAAGGTCATGATCACCTAGTCTCCAGGCAACGTTTTCCAGTCTTGCCTCAAATGCTTTTCCAAGCCTTCTCACAGAAGCCTTTCCCTGCCTTCCTCTTCCAGTTTTCGGCCACCGGGAAGAGGAGAGCCCAGGAAACCCTAGAATGATGTGAGATTTGGGATTTTTAAACAAAGAAATTTATGGAACAGGTGATAGTGTCTTTACTAGGAAAGTAAACTCTGGTTATGGAGGAAAGAGGCTAGTTTCTTACTATCCTAGTATTTAAGAGATGCTGTATCAGAATTTTTTTGGTGGGTTTTTTTGTTTGTTTTTTTTAAGTTGTTAAGGTCCCATACTCTTTGATTCTTATAAGGCCCATTGGAGTCTGTGTTAAGGTTTTATGAATTTCTGACTGCCAGCTCTTGATGACTTGTGAGGAAGCTTGTCCTGTTATTCAGCATTTGAGTGGATGGGTAGGCAGCACCTGAAGTGAGGCATTTACTTCGTTTAGGAGTTCTTCTTCTCTTTCTTACGTCACGAGAGATTACTGGTACCTTGATTGGCACAGCCAACATTTAAAATTGTCCAGAGCAGTGAGTGAGGAATGTTGAATGGACGTATGTACCATGGGAAATCTGACTGTGGAGGTTTTCATACCAGGCCCTGACATTCTTAGAAATGTCTCTGAAGAACTTTCAGAAAAGTATCCTGGAGCATTTGCATTTGGAACAGAAAGAACTCTGTGCTGTTACTGTTATGGGGACCACAGTTATATATTCATGAAGCTCCTGACTTCATGCTAAATTTGACATTGCTTTTCCTCATGAAAACCTCTATTTAGTTGATCTGTCAGATGCTAGGCTTAGTCTCAGAGGTTTTTTTTCCTGGCACTGCACATGGCCTTTTTTGGCTTTCCCCTGCACTTTCTGTAAGGTTCAGTGATGATGTAGTATGTGACGTATCAGTCTGTTAGCTGAAAGGTTTATAGTTCAAATCCACCACCCACCAGAAAGATGGAGACTCTTCCATAAAGATTTATCATCTTGGAAGCCCAGTCCAGGGTTTTATGGGTCAGAGCCAATTTGACAGCAGTGAGTTTGACATTTTATTTTATTATTTTTGTGCGTGTCTACCATCAAATCGGATCTGACTGGTACAGGAGGAGATTGCCCTTCCTTCTCCAGCAGACCATCTGGTGGATTTGAACCACAGACCTTTGGGGAGTTTGGTATTTTTAAGGGCTTGGCACCTTTTGTGGTGGCTTCTAAACTCCGTACTTAGCTCTCATTTTCTGGGCTTCAAACCAGTGCTTCCGGTTTGGATTGACAAACCAGAATGGACCTCAATTTGTATCATTCCAGTGGTTTGTATTCCAGTATACTGGAATGCTAACCAGAACAGGAAAGAAATATATCAGTTTGACAAAGTGCTAGACTTACTCTCTTCTTAGAAAACAAAGACAACACATGCGAGTCATAGCAACTGAATATCTTGACCAGCAGAGATGGAAAACTACTATTCCCAGTTCAAAGATGGTGGCTAACATGGCTGATTTGATTGAAGATCACTCTCCACAGTCCTGGCAGCTGCCCAGTCTCCGCCATCAAGCACTGAAAGCACTCACTCTGCCTCTTCTGAGTCTCCGGATTCAAGGCTTCTAGCTTAAGTTTTCCTTTTGTTGTTATTGCTTTGGTACTTCTACATTTTAAAAATTTCAGTTTGCCCTGATTTTGGTGTGTTTATCATAACTGAACTAGTTAAAAAATGGTATTTCCCCCTTTATCACTTTATTAGATATATCTTTAAAAACAAACAACAACAAAACCCACAACAACTTGTAGTACATTCTATATCATTTTCCAGTCTTTTATTTATTTATTTATTTATTTATTTATTTATTTATTTATTTTTTGTGTGTGTGAGTGTACCATCAAATCAGATCTGACTGGTACAGGAGGAGATTGTTCCTCCTTTTCCCGGCAGAGCATCTGGTGGATTCGAACCGTGTGCCTGTGGGATTGTAGTTGCAGCTCCTTGCCACTAGGCCACCAGAGCTCCCCCATTTTCCACAGTCTTGACAACATCTATTTTCACCTTTCCCACTCCTGCTGTTCTTATTATATACCATTGAATCTGAACCCAACCCATAGCTCACTCTCCAGTGTGTTTTCAGAAACAGTAAATCACATGGGAGGGGATTGCCCATCTTTCTCCCAGGGAGCAGCTGGTGGATTTGAACCATGTACCTTTGGGTTGGCAGCAATTTCACCTCATGGCCCCCCATTGGGCTGTAAATCTTAATGGGAAGAGGCTGCCCGTCTGTCTCCCTGGGAGCAGCCCAGTGTATTAAAACTGCTTTTGTTTTGGTTAGTAGTACAGCCCTCTCTTCACAAAGCCACTAGTGTTCTTTAGCAATTCTGTGAGTGAGAAGTACGTTTTAACCCACAAAAATCCCATGAAGACCAGTGATATAGTGGAAAAGAGGGTTTGTCTCCTCTGCATCACTGGATTAGGTAGTAAAGAAGAAAGTAAGAATAATTATCAACATAAGTTAACAATTATAATGACAACTAGTATTGTCCAAGCCCCCACTGTATACCACATACTCTGCAGTTCCCTCACTGGTGCCTCACAATGCTCGCTATCAAGACACTTTTTGTTAAAGAGACTACTAATACTCCCATTTGCAGATACGGAAATAAAGGCACAGAAAGCACAAAACTACCACTTTGCAAAGTTTAACGGAAATAAAGGCACAGAAAGCACAAAACTACCACTTTGCAAAGTTTAACAGGACAGAAAGCAATACATCTTGAAGTTGGAAATACAATGGAAGAAATAACATGGAGAAATTGGAACTTTAATACACTGTTTGTGAGATCGTAAGATGGTACAACCATTCTGGAAGGCAGATTAATGTTTCTTCAAAAAGCTGAACATCAAAATTCCATATGATCTAACTACTAAGAATATACCCCAAGGAAATAAGAACTGAGACACAAATGGAGATTTGTACACCAGTGTTCATGGCAGCATTATTCACAATCACAAGAAAATGAAAAGAACCCAAATGTCTAACCGCTAACTAATGGATTGAGAAATTGTTACACATTCACACAATGGAATACTATGCAGCCCTCAGAAACAACAATTTAAAAAATTACTACATAACTTGAGAGAGACTGGAGAGCATTATGCTGAGTGAACTAAGGCTCATAAGGACAAATACTGCATAAGATCATTATTGTAAAAAAAGGATAACTAGTATAATGTGTATGGAGGTGTAAGGGGGGAAGGGATAGGAGCAGAGGGGTGAGGGTGGGCAGTGGGAAAATCACAGGGCCACACAATTTTATGGCAGGAAGGACAGGGTAAAGGAAATGGGAAAGATCTGATGGGGACCTAAAAAAGATGGGATAATGGTGGACATAGTTCAATAGAAAAGAAAAACACTGAAAAAACTAGCCACTTGTATTTATGCCTTTTTTCTATTTAGTTTCACATTGTATCTATAATTATTTTTTAATTAGAAAATACAACAATCCCACAAAACGTTTTCCCATGTCTTACAGTGAATTGATACAGTAGGAAGATACACACAGTTTTCATAACAGATATTTCAGAGAGTTCGGCATACAACTTCCTAGGGAAGCACAAAAAGCCTTTATCATCAATTTGACTAATTAGTGAGTATTTAGACCTAAATTTTAGCAGTTCTGTAAGAATGAGAGAGGCCTGTCCCTGCCTTTTGTAGATGAATACAAAGATCAAAACCTCCTTTCAGCCCACTAATAATGTAGGCTGGGAGATAAAACACACACAGTTTTGTGTCACTGCCTGCTTATTGAATACCTAGTTGAGTGCAACAGAATTTCAGTAAGGAAAAAGAGTGATGTGGGCAAGTGTAGTTGGAAGGCTTTGTGCTTGACGTGAGGTGAGAACAACAAAAAAAAATCCCTCAAAGAGTGGGTGATGTTTAGAAGTGAACAGGGAAAGTGGAGGGCAATGTAAGTTAAGGTAGGGAGTGATTCCATGTGCCTCAAAAACTCACAGTCATTGCCGCCATGTTGGAACCTGTTGTTTTTAGGTGCTGTTGAGTCGAGTACAACATATAGTGACCCTATGAACAATAGATTTGAACCCTGTCCTATCCTATGCTATCCTTATACCTCCTGATACACAAGAGCCCATTGCAGTAGTCACCATGTCAGTCCACCTGGCAGCGGGTCTTCCTCGCCTTTGCCGACCCTCCACCCTTCCCAGTATCATGTCCTTCTCCAAGGAATAGACTCTCCTAGCAACATGCCCAAAGTATGTGTGCCTCCAAAGAGCACTCTGGCTGCATCATCTCCAAGACATACTCATTTGTTCTGGCAATCCTAGTGGTGTTGAAACCTACTCACACCTACCTCCTCACTGGGTTTGTGGATGCTATAAATCATACCAGAGAAGATTGTCCATCTTTCTCTCCAGGATCTATAGGTTAGTAGTGCAATTCCCTGTGGACTGTGCCTACTTCTCATTTAGGGCAGACTGGTGGCTTTGTGGTAAGGAGTTGTGCTACTAACCTGGAGGCAAGTGGTTCAAGTCCACCAGTTGCTCCACAGGAGAAAGGTGGATGGAACAGTCTCCTCTTGTGTGATTTACTGCCTGGGAAAACACAGTGGAGGGTCAGCTAAGGGTCAGTTCTGATTCCAGAGTGCTTAACAACAACAAGCATTTCTCATGTGTTCTTTTTTAATAAAACCAAAACCTACTGCCATCAAGTAAATTGTGACTCACGATGACCTTCCATTGGTTTTCCTGGGCTCTACCTCTTAACAAGAGGAGACTGCCTATCTTCTCCCAAGGAGCAACCAGTGGATTTGAACTGCTACACTTTAAGTTAGCAGCCCAATACTTAATGTAGTAGGCCATTCACCCATATTCTTCCTCTCAAAAATTTTAGTATTTTCATTTAGTTACTCCTTACAGAATTACCGCAAAGAGAACCAAAATTTAGATGCATTATGATTATTGAGCTACTATTATATTTATTTTAAGCCAGGAAAATGTATTAAGATACAAAAAGTATAAATGAAAAATTGACAAATAGAATTCTGTTAAAATTAGGAACTTTGGCTTAGTAAAACCACTGTAAAGAAAGTGAAAAATCACACTAGAAATTAAGAGCAGTTATTTAAATGAAACTCAAGAAAGAGTTTTTAGAATAATAAATAAAAATAATTCTAAAAATCTGTAAGAAAAATGACAACCCAGGGGACAGAGTGACAGACCAGTGGTCGGTCCATAAATATTGTGCATGACTTTTTTGTCAGACCATTTTTTTTTTAAATTTTTTTCTCTGTGTACCGTCAAATCTGATCTGACTGGTACAGGAGATTCCCCCTCCTTCTCGAGCAGAGCATCTGGTGGATTTGAACCACATGTCTCTGGGATTGCAATGCAGCTTTTTGCCTTGTCAGGTCAAATTGATCTTATTCAGGGCAGCAACAACAGCTCAGGGTTGCAACTTGGTCTCCCATCAATGTTGTTAGGTGCTGTCAAGTATGAGTCATAGCAACCCTGTGAATAACAGATCTGAACCCTGTCCTATTCAGAACCATCCACAAGATCTCTGACATACTTGAGTCCATTGCTGCAGTCACTGTGTCAATCTATATTGTTGAACATCTTCCTTTCTTTCGCTGACATCTTTGCCTCCATGGAGACTTTGCACCTTCTCCAAGGCATAATTATTTTTTCTTTTGGCAATTCATGAGATATTCAGTACTCCTCTCTAACACCACAGTTTAAAGGTATCAGTTCCCCTCTCAGCCTTATTTATTGTCCCGCTCTCGGCAACATAGGAAGTGATAGAAAAGACCATATCCTGAATCAGGCACACCTTACTCCTCAAACGGACATTGCTCCTCAGTGACTACCCAGGGACTTTCTCACTGCAGTATGCCTCGTGGTCTCCTGACTGTTGGTACCAAGGGCATTGATTGTGGATCCAAGTGAGATGAAGTCCTTGACAAGTGTCAGTCTTTTCTCTATCTATCATGTTGTTGCCTTTTGGTCCAATGGTGAGGAGTTTTTGTTTTCTTGAAATTGAGATGTAATCTATACTGAAGGATGCAGTGTTTGATCTTCTGCACCAAGTGCATCAAGTCGTCCTCATTTTCAGCAAACAAGATTGTGTCATCCACATAATGAATCTTCCTCCAATCCTGAAACCACATTCTTCTTCAGAGTTCAGCTTCTTGAATGATTTGTTCAGCATACAGATTGAATAAGTTTGCAGAATGCATACAATCATAACTTTGACACATCTTTTTTTATATATCTATATTTTTATATTGAGGGAGTAGAAAAGAAATCAGCCCCTACACTGGGCCCTATTCAGTGCCCCCTTCTTGTTCCATAGGGTTAAGGAAGACTTTGAGGAAATAAAAGTTGTTTGGAAAAATCCAGATGTAGTTCCTTTGTATGTTGTGATGGACAGAAGGGATGAAGTGAAGTGTGAAGGCCCCTCACACCCTCCATCTTGCCTCAGACTATGTCCTGGAACCCTGGGGCGGGGGAAAGTGCCACTCCCATTCTTGCTTCTTGGGGTTGTTGACGGCAATGTAGAGGTAAAGAACGACAAAGCAGGAAGAGCGACACGCCCAGCATGTTGGTGAAGATGGCGAGCTGCAAGTCCGTGATCATCCTGACACCCCCCCCCCCCCCCCTCGCCAGCGATAGTCATATAATATCTGTCCTTTTATGATTGTTTTCTTTTGTTCAGCATAATGTCTTTAAGTACCAGCCACAATAGTGGGCGTATATTAAGACTTCATTTCTTCTACTGGGAGAGTCTGTTGTGTGTATATACTCAATTTTGTTTATTTATTCATTGATGAGTATTTAGGCTATTCCCACCTCTGGGCTGCTATAAATACTGCTGCAGTGAACGTTAGTATGCAGATGTCTTTTGGATTCTCTGATTTCAAATTTTTTTGGATAGACTGGTCTTTCACCAGAAGTAGAATTGGAGAATCATAAGGTAGTTCTGCACTTAAAACAACAGTGGTAAATGTTCTACAACTGACTGTGTCAATCTGGATCTGTATCCCAATGTTTCTTGGACATTGGTCCTGCCGCCATGGAGGCAAGGATTCCCAGATGGAAGGACCTATAACCCCAGAGAAGCCTCAGACCTGTCTCCCCACAAGCAGTGAAGAGTGTTCCCTCTTGACACAGAGCCTCACTGCCCTTATTTTATTTCCTGCAGCTTAGTGTCTTCCTTTGTCTCTCAAATCTAGTCTTGAAGTGGTTTGTAAACTCACGTTGAATAAACTCCATGTTGTATTTAAAAAAAAAACAAAAAAAAAACAACAGTGGTAGTTCTATTTTTAGTGTTTGTTTTCCTCAATGTTGTACCATTTTGTATTCCTAGACACAATAGATAAGGGTTCCAGTTTCTTTCTATCCTTGTCAATATTTTTTGTATATTTTTTAGTTCTTATCTATCCTCACTGCTGTCACATTTATTCCAACTCTTCCTCCATCAGGTTTTCAAGGCTATATACTCACTGCTTTTAAGGTTCTCTATTAATTTTTCAGAGCCTGATTCTGATGTATCTTGGTGTGGAGCTCTTTCAGTTTATCTTGCTTACTTAGAATTCCTTGGACTTCTTTAATTTTTAGATTCACAACTTTTATTAGATTGGAGATGTTTCCAGAATTTTTTCTTCCTCTTTCAAATATTTTTTTCTGTCCTTCTCTCTCTTGCTCTCATTCTGGAACACAGGATATATAAATTAGGCCTCATTGTTGTTCCCTGATTCCACTAATCTCTGCTTAGCTTTCTTGAGACACCATTCTTGGTCTTTCAGCATCTATAATTTAAAGTATCTTTTGTGTTGTGTTGTGTTGTGTTGTGGCAGTCTCTGGAGAAAGGCGACTCTGCCTCCAGGAGCCAGGGAAGCCACGCTTGGCCTTGGGTTGAAGGCACCAGTGGCTTCAAGCCTGATAGGAGAAGAGGAGGAGGGAGGAGACAGCCATAATCGCCCAGGTTTACCCAACCCAGGTTTACCCAACCCAGGTTTACCCAACCCAGGTTTACCCAACCCAGGGTGACCCCACCCAGGTTTGCCCCACCCAGGGTGGCTGTGATCCTTTTGCAGAGAGCACGACGCTGTGTACGTGGGAGTTGTGTTGTGTTGTGCTGGTCTCTGGAGAAAGGTGACTCTGCCTCCAAGAGCCAGGGAAGCCACGCTTGGCCTTGGGTTGAAGGCACCAGCAGCTTCAAGCCCGAAAGGAGAAGAGGAGGAGAGAGGAGATGGCCATAATCGCCCAGGTTTGCCCCACCCAGGGTGGCTGTGATCCTTTGTGCAGAGAGCATGATGCTGTGTATGTGGGAGTTGTGTTGTGTTGTGTTGGTCTCTGGAGAAAGGTGACTCTGCCTCCAAGAGCCAGGGAAGCCATGCTTGGCCTTGGGTTGAAGGCACCAGTGGCTTCAAGCCCGAAAGGAGAAGAAGAAGAGGGAGGAGATGGCCATAATCGCCCAGGTTTGCCCCACCCAGGGTGGCTGTGATCCTTTGGGCAGAGAGCATGATGCTGTGTATGTGGGAGTTGTGTTGTGTTGTGTTGTGGTGGTCTCTGGAGAAAGGCGACTCTGCCTCCAAGAGCCAGGGAAGCCATGCTTGGCCTTGGGTTGAAGGCACCAGCGGCTTCAAGCCCGATAGGAGAAGAGGAGGAGGGAGGTTGTTGTTGTTGTTGTTATGTGCCGCAAGTTTGCCCCACCCAGGGTGGCTGTGATCCTTTGGCCAGAGAGCTATGAGTTGCCTGCGACTCAAGGGCACTTAACAACAGTAACATCAACAGAGAGAGAAAGAGAGAGATCAGCTGGCCCAGTGAAAAGAAAACGGTGTGACCAAGACAAAGGTAGACTTTTACTTTGTGGCCCTCCGGCCAGTCTTTCATTGTTTTTGTTCAGACTTTCCTCTAGATTGTATAGCCCTGGTGTACAAGTTGCCGTCCCGCAGTCACTTGTGGTTGCTGTGAGGCAGAACACTGTGACACTGATGTGTCAAATGCGTTAATGGTTGGCTACCCAGTGCGGACTGAAAGTGGGGTGGAGCTCCCTGATTAAACAAGCGTGGTAGGAGGAGTGGCGTTCACTTCTGTAATAGCTTGCCTCTGGGAACCCTATGAACCTGGAGAGAGGATGAAAGGCACCCAAGCGTTGACTCTCCTTCATAGGGTCGCTATGAGTCGCCTGTGACTCGATGGCACTTAACAACAACAACAACATCGTCTAATTTGCTGATTCTTTCTTCTGCCTAATTAGATGTACTCTAAGCCATTCCATTCCATTTTTCATTCCCATTATTTTCTCTTTGATTTGCAATAATTTTTAAAGACTCTTAGTTTATTCTTTCATTGTTTTCCTTGTATCTTTCAGCTTTGTACCTGTATTTCCCCTTACCTTTCTAATTATGTTTAATGTGTTTATATTCTTCTGATTTTTTCCATTATTTGATCACTCTCTCTGTCATATTGATTTGGTGTTCATTTGCATGGCTCCTCTGTTCCTTTTATATCTTGTGATATGTTGTTGGGCCATTGACATTTTCAAAGTGATTAATTTTCTCAGTTTTCTGCAGTAGTTGGTATTTTTGCCCACATTACATTTCTAAGAAACTCTTAGGGGTTCTTTGCTTACTGTTTCTTCTTTTTGTCATCTGTTTCTCTCTCCTTCACTAAGTCTAATTGGTATTTAGAAGTTCCAGATCTTTTTTAACTTTCCAGTCTCTTATGGACACACCAGAGAATCCACTGAGGTCAGTCTTTGAAGCCCTGGCACTTCTACAAAGTAGAGATGTCCTGTCCTAATCAGGGGACTTTGTCTTTTTGTCTTTTATTTTCTGTTTGGAATTCTATTTTTCATTGGAAAACACATTCCATGAGCTCCTTTAAGGCTTGCTGCTGCCCTCTGATTTTGCTCCAGGGTTCCTTCCCAGCTTTCTGGGGGCTGCGTATATCTGAGCTGGCATTCAGGGCAAGCATGGGCCAACTTTCTTCCATTTCAGGAGGAGAAGGGGCCAGAAGGAGCAATTTCTCCTGTTGGTTTTAAGCCTCAGTAGCCCTGTAGTGGTTAGTGGAGAAGAATCCATTTAAATGACCCACTTTCTGATTCTATGGTAGAGAATTTTCTGTTGGAATTTAGCCTAGGAGCCAGTAGTGTCTGGTTGTGGGAGATAAACAAGGCGATCTGCTTTGTTGCTAACTGGACCCATTCCAGAGTGTGCTAGCTGTGCCTACAGCATCCACTCAAGATGCATTCCTCCTAGCACACAGCAACCTCACCTAGCCGTCCTTAGTGCCAGCTATGAGGAGGAATAGTTAGAACCAAGTTGCTATCGATGGAAGTCTGTGCTGACCATGATACCATGGAAGTCTGTGAGACCATCCATATGTTCCTTGAACAAGGACCAGTCCTTGGGAAAAAACATCATGCTGGCAAAGGTAGAGTCAGTCAAAGAGAGGAAGACCCTCTATGAGGTGGATTGACACATTGACTGCCACAGTGGCCTTGAACATGAGAGAGATGAGGGTGTCCCAGGAATAAGGCCAAGTTTGGATCTGGTGTTCATAGATATATAGTTACTATGAATTGTTGTTGACTTGAGACATAGCGACAGTGAATGTAGCCTCCCCTACAGATGCTTGCTTCTGGGGACATAGCAGTCAGCCATTCTCAGCCCTTATGGAAGGAGGGAGCAGACAGACCTGAACTGACTTTCCAGGAGAGCTTTCCTGTTGGTTTCAGAGACTGGCTATGGACTGTGCAGGGAGGCAAGTCAAGAGTTGACTGATAGCAGACTCCACAGCTCCTACAGAGAGACAAACACCAAGCTGTACATTGTGGATTTGTTGATTCTTGCCTGTCTGTAGTTCTCAACTGCTTTTTTTCTGCTCTACAATTCTGAGTCTTTAAAAATTGAACATTGTTCTACAACCAGGAGAGGATAAAATAGATGAATGGGACTTTCTAAGAAGCAAATCTCTATACACATCCAGAAACTTCTCCAACAGGGTACAAAGGGATGCCACAGACTGGGGAAAAAATATTTGGTAATGTCAGATTAAGGGACTTATATCTAGAATTTATAAAATATTCAGGCACCACAACAAGATAAAGGTTAATAAACCAGTTGAAAAATGGGCACAGGATATGAAAGACACTTCACCAAAGATGACATTCAAATGGCAAACAAACACATGAAGAAATGTTCAAAATCCGTAGCTCTAAGACAACTATGAGATAGCATCTCAACCCAGTCAAAATAGCAAAATTTAACAGAACAGGAAACATCAAATCCTGGTGAGGTTGCGGATAAGCTGGAACCCTTATTCACTGTTGGTGGGAGTGTAAAATGGTGCAACCACTGTGGAAGTCAGTATGGCGCTTTCTCAAAAAGTTGGAAATACAATCCCAGAGGTGCACGGTTCGAATCCACCAGATGCTCTGCCGGGGAAGGAGGGGCAATCTCCTCCTGTACCAGTCAGATCTGATTTGACGGTACACTCACACAAAAATTAAAAAAAAAAAGTTGGAAATAGAAATACCAATTGACCCTGCAATTTCACTACTGGGAATATACCCTAAAGAAACCATCACCGCCACTCAAGCAGATATATGCACACCCATGTTTATCATGGCTTTGTTCACAATAGCAAAGAGTTGGAAACAACCCAAGTGCTCATCAACAAATGTATGGATAGAGAAGCTGTGGTGTATTCACACAATGGAATACTCCATTGAAAAACAAGGAACTCATGAAATATTATTCAAAATGGATGACTCTGGAGGACATTATGCTGAGTGAAATATCCCAGTCACAGAAGGACAAATACTGCATAGTACCACTGTTGTAAAATGGGACTGACATTGAACTTCAGGGGAGACTGAGAAAGAGGGGATAAATAATGTATACTGCATTGAAACAGATGAGGACGAGAGCTATTTAAAAGGGATATATGATTAGGTATTATTGTCATGACAGGAATCCAGAATGAAGGCTGCACAGTGGAGTGGACTTGGGGGGAGGGATTGTAAAACAATGAAAGAATTTTTCTTTTTATTTCTCAAAGAGAAGAGTGAATTGGGGGCTGGGGGAGTTAGGGAGAAAAGTGCAACAGTGAATGAATGGAAATCCAAAGTCTCTGTAAATTTCATTAAAATTAATTTAAGAAAAAGAAAAAACTCTAAAACATACAAACAAAAAACTGAACATTGTTATGGAGCTCTGGTTGCCTAGTGGCAAGAAGCTGCACTGCAATCCCAGAGGTATGGTTCGAATCCACCAGATGTTCTGATGGAGAGGGAGGGGCAATCTCCTCCTATACCAGTCATATCCAATTTGATGGTACACACATACACAAAAAAAAATAAAAAAAAACCCCAAACCCTGAACATTGTTTCCTTATGTTTCTTGCTATATTTGGAGGGGCGATTTTGAGTAATTGATTGTTTATATTATCTTCCTAGAATTCTTGCATTTTGTCTCTTTACAGTCTGTTCTCTTCCGCTGATTGGTGTCTGTCTGCTCTAGGCTGACAAGATTGTTACACCCTTAGAACTGTGTATATTTAATGATTTTTTTTCCTTGTTGTGTACCATTGAGTCAGATCTGACTGTCACAGAATGAGATTGCCCCTCCTTTTCCAGCAGAGCATTTGGTGGATTCAAACTGCATGCCTTCAGGATTGCAGCACATATTTAATGATTTTTAAAGCCCATTTCATATCATTTATGTCACTTTTTCCACAGTATATATCCAAAACCTTGAGGAAAATACCAGCGTTAAAGAATACTTTTAATATCAAATAATGAATGAAAACAGAGATTAGAGTCTGCCTTTCAAGATAAATTGTTCCACTTGCTTCTGCAAATACCTTATGTTTTTCTTCTTGGCTTATATTTTGGCTCTTTGCTGTCTTTTAGGTTACTAGAGTTGATAAAAGGCTGCCCAACACTGTAATAATTCTCCCTTGCTTTCTTGCTTGATGACGTTTTGTCTGTGTTAAGCTTGTTCTGTGGCCTGGTGAACTCTCGGGAACACCTGTGGTGAGAACAGGAGTAGAAACTTAGGAAATTCCCAGCTGTTTTTTTTAGCACTGCCCTTAACGTGCAGACAAGACACCATCCCAAGGCTTCATTTCTCGGTGTCAGTATCACAAAGATGGCCTGCGCATTAGTCAGTATCTTTGATAGTTTTGTATAAAAAAAAATTGAGTGTATAATGTGCTTATAATGTCCAGGGTAACTAGAGAACAATACATCTGTTTACTTCTGACTTGCTGGGAAGTGGATCAGTCCTTTCTTGAGGCTTCATGTGGTAAAGGTTGGTGTGTGATCCATTTGCCTCTCCCAGCTTGTGAGACCTGGGCGGACACTGAGGGGATCCTTGAAAGGCATGCGGTGGATGGGCCAGCCAGAGCAGCAGACTCTGCCGAGCGCCTTCATGTGTCACCCTCCCTCTCCGCAGGCACTGAGCGACCGCTTCAGCGGTGAGATCCCGGATGACCAGATGGCGCACAGCTCTTTCTTTCCAGATGAGTACTTTACCTGCTCCTCCTTGTGTCTCAGCTGTGGGTAAGTGGGGCCACCACCTCCACCCTCCCTTGGGAAAAGGGCTGTATCAGGGTGTTCCTCAGACTTGAATTTGCCTGTAGATCCCCTGGCGCCTGGTTAGGGTACAGATTCTGATCAAAATCAGGCAGAGTGAGGGTCACGTTAATGCATTTCTCATGATTTCCAGTTGATTCTGATGGTGCAGGGACCACATTTTGAGTATCAAGAGCTTAGAGGACACATGATTCTGAGGAATCTACAGAAAACTCCAACCTGGCTATGGTAGAAAATTGACTTCCAGTTTGGGCTGTTTATATGGCAGAAGTTTTTGAGTTGCCTGCTTTTTGGGTTTCTTCTACTGTGTGTTTTTTTCTTCCCTTCCACTTTTTCTTGAGACTAGACACAGTAACACATTTACCAATTTGACAGTTTTTACATGTACAGTTCATTGACACAGTATATTCTCTGAGTTATGTTAAAGGTTCTTATCCTGCTTTGTGAGTTGTTCCTCACCATTACTGTAAACTCTCTGACCATTTGAGTTGCTCTTGGCAGTTTGATCATCCCATGTTGTATGATCTTAAAATAGCACAGTGCTACACCCTTCTGGTCACATTGTTGTGTGTGTGTTCGTTCTGCGAAGTTGGAACTGACCCATAGCTGACCCTCCAGCAGGTTTTCAGAGGCAGTTAATCGCATGGGAGGAGATTGCCCATCATTCTCCTGCAGAGTAGCTGGTGGCCTCAAACCAAGTGCCTTAGAGATTGCATCTCACCTTCTTTTTTTTTTTTTTAATTTTTTTTAATCAATAATTTATTCATTGCTCATACCTTTTTACAGAAAACCAGAATAACGTAAGTGACAATTATATACATGGATCTTACCTAAAGGAATATACAAGTATCAAATTGGTTTTATCTATAGATATAAATATATATATATAGATAGTTTTTTAATGTTTGTTTTATTCCAAAATCTCTGTAGATGTTCATTGAAATGAAAAATAAACAACCTAAATTTAAAAAAAAATAAATATTTATGCACCAAATGAAAGACCTAAAAAATATAGCATCTCACCTTCTTGCCACTAGTCCACCCAAGCTTCTTGTCACACTGACTGGCACCACTCAAACAATCCAGTGTCTTGCTTACTGCAGTATAGCCTCTTATCAAAAGTAGGCTGCCCTGAATCCCTGTAATATAAGAGCATATGTTTATACCAAGAAAGTTGGTACAACACCAGAACCTGAGTGTGATGTGTGCCCAGGGTGACTTGTAGGAACTTGTGCTGTGAGACCTAAAGTCCCCACGAAGTTGTCCAGAACACACCAAAAAAGTCCTATCAGTAGCAACTATGGTGGTTCCATATACAGTGTTGAAGGCACTAGCACTGTCAGAAGGGTAAAGAAATTGTTTTTAAAAATGAGCTTTACTGAATGCTAGATCACATGGCTTGTTCTGTTTAATGGAGAAAACAAAGGATAATGATCAAGGTAGGCAGACATTCTTTGCTAGTTAAGCTGAACTATTTGGCTTGAAGACTTCAGGGAACATTATTGATTTAAAGTTTCATTTCTAGGGGTTTTCAGTTCATTCTGAGGGTTCCTTCGCCCCCCTCCCCAGAAAATACTTGAGTGTATGCAAAGCATATTTCTTTTTTTCATTATTAAGACAGACAGAATTATCCAGGGAGCTTTCAAAATTACTCAGGCCTGGATGTCACTCACCTGCAGGGAATCTGACTTCAAGAGTCTGGGTTAGGGTTTGAGACAGGGTTAGAGTTTGAGCATCACTGGTTTTTGTTTTAAAAAAAAAAGATTCTTAAGGTAGTTCTAATACAAAGCCTGAGGTAGAACAGCACTTTTCAGACTTTTAATCTGCATTTGCATCATGTTGGAATTTTGCTAAAATGCAGATCCTGAATCAGCAGATCAGGGTGGAGCCTGAGAGTCTGCATTTCTAACAGACCTGTGTTGATGCTTGTGCTGAATTGTGTGCACCACACTGTGTTTGCAGAGGGACTTGGGCAGAGATTCCCAGACACTAGCACACATTAGAAAAACCAAATGACTTTTTAAAACATTTTTGGGCCTCACTCTTATTTTCTGATTTGTTAGGTCTGAGATCAGACCTGAGAATTTGCATTTCTAGAATTTCTCAAGGAGCTCTGGTGGCACAGTAGATTTATGTGTTGACACTGTTAACCAAAAGGTCATAGGTTTGAAGACATCAGTGGCTTCTCAGGAGGAAGATGGTGGTCTCCTCCCATAAAGATTTACAACCTATAATGTGGACAGTGTTTGGTAGAGTGGCATTTATTTCCTAGACCACATGCCTCTGGAAACTGTAAACTTGGAGAAATGATGACAGTAATGGAAAGGCATTAGGTCTTTTGTTCATAGAGTCGCTATGAGTCATACTTGATTCAACGACAATCAACAACAAAAACAAAACCAAGTAGACGAGCAGAGAGGTGCTTTGAGTTAGAATGAAAGCTCTCAGGTGATGCTGACATTGCTGACTGGGGACCATGCTTTGAAAATCAGAGGAAGAGTTTAAACTTCATCTGAGCAATAATTTAAAAATTCAGAACCCAAACTCATTGCTGTTGAGTCAGAACTGGCTCATAGCTAACACACATGGGGTTTTAGAGGCTGTAAATCACACAGAAGGAGATTGCCCATCTCTCTCCCACAGAGCCACTGGCGGATTTGAACCGCAAAAGGCACCATCCTGGGGTTAACAGCGCAACTCCCTGTGGACTGTTTTATTAAATCCCCGTCTGGTGACTTGCGCAGTGGTCTCTTAGAGTGTGAATGCAGTGTATCTGGGTCAGCCAGCAGATTCCATGTCCTACTAGGTGACACCCCCCTCCTAAAAAAGCTCAAACCAGCCAAACAATAAAAAATCCAACCTTGAATCAGCCTTGTTCCCACTACCTGTGTCCGTCACCTTTGTTTACACATTGAAGAAAGAAACCCAAGCCTATTCTTGGCCTTTAGGCTTTGAACCCTTAGGCCACCTGTTGGGTGCTGAGCTGCCTCAGCGCTTGGTAAAAAGGTCCACCTTGCAAAGGAGAGAGGGGTACGTGTGGGTTACAGTGACTTGGCCTTCCCTCGGGCTCACCTGTGAGCCTGGTCTAAAGGGTGATGGGCTTAGGCTCTTGTTGATCACTACTTTTCCATTCTCACTGACCCTGACAGAAGTTGCCAGCATTTTCCCCTCATCATAGTGACATTCTGAAGCCCTGGACTCTGTTTTTTGAATTTTCAGAATAGCAGAACGCACTGTTTATTTGGAAAGTTTTCTTGTTCAGCATGAGCATCCCCTTAATGCATCACCAGATTTTGGGGGTTGGTTTATTATTGTGCATTTTGGCAGCCTGTTCTGGTTAAACTTGCCATTTTATTCCTGATGGGATTTTTAAATTTCCTAAGAGCCAGTCCGATTTCCTCTCTCCTCAAGGGGTTGGTGCCTTCTGGCTCCTCTGTTCCTGCAGAGGGCTTTAGACGACTGGGTAGTTTTTCCAAGAGAGTTTTCATTTTTGCCCATTTCCTTGTGCAGAGTCATAGTTGCTCTGCCCTAGTGGTGCTACTGACCGCAAAGCAGAGAGGCGTGTGGGTTTCTGAGATGACCTGGCATCCTCTGTGCCCTGTGGCTTAGCTGATCAAGGTCTGGTTTCAGCCCGGAGCCTGGCCCAGGGTCACATTCTCCTGCCTGAGTGGCCCGGGCCTCTTTAACTGCCTCACTGTTAGCATTTGCCTCCTCGCAGGGCCGGATGCAAGAACAGCATGAACCATGGGAAGGAGGGAGTGCCTCATGAAGCTAAGAGCCGCTGCAGATATTCTCACCAGTACGACAACCGCGTGTATACCTGCAAGGTGAGTCCTCGGCTCCTCCCTGCTCCCGCAGCTGGTGCCCTGGTTGGAGCTGGCAGATGGAGCATGCCCAAATATGTGATGCTCAAGTGAACTTCTTGGCTCAAGGCCGCGTCTCTAACTAGAAGCACTCTCATGGCTTTGTTGCTGGAGCGCTTTTATTTTATTTAAAGCGTCTTTGTTCTTCATCCTGCTGAGTTTTTATGTAAAGCTCAGTGAGTATCCTCCCTAAGTGTTGGTTGATTTCTCCCATCTTTAACAGATATATGGTTTAGAGCCCACGTTTTGGGCCTGGGGTGGGCACACACTCATTGCATTGCCACTCAGGATACTGACTTCTTTAGACTTTGTACTGATGTGTTACACTTGGGGTGTGTAATCCCTCAGCTGGGGTGTTATACAGAGTCAAGGGCTCAGTCGAGGATGTGTGGAGGCCATGGGGCCTGGTGGACATATAAGAAACTGACAGAGTACTCCATGTTTCAGGCCTGCTACGAGAGAGGCAAGGAAGTCAGTGTAGTGCCCAAAACATCTGCTTCCACCGACTCTCCCTGGATGGGTCTTGCAAAATATGCCTGGTCTGGGTGAGTTTGAGCTTTGTGACTGAAGGTTCTGGGTGCATTGGTCTCCCTTGGCCCTGGCTGGGTCACAGTGTCTATTTGCCTTGTAGGTACGTGATCGAATGTCCCAACTGCGGCGTGGTCTACAGGAGCCGGCAGTACTGGTTTGGAAACCAAGACCCTGTGGACACAGTGGTGCGGACAGAGATTGTGCATGTGTGGCCTGGAGTAAGGAGCATTCTTTATTTTCTTTTTCTCTTGTATTATTCAGCTGCTTGTGTAAGTGTAAAATTGGAATGGGTTGCAAATTATTAGTAGTTAAAGAAGGTGTGACCTTTCTTGTCTTAGACTTTTAATAGTTTGCCTTCATCTTTGCCTAAATATTAGAAGTACAGCTTTAGAATAATTTTACAGCACTGGAAAATTTCTATTTCCCTGTTTGCCTCACTCATTTTCCATATTCACATATTTTCAGAAAATAAAATTATCATTCACCTGATATGTTTTATTTTCACATTGCTTCCACTTTTCATGAATCTCATTTTTAATGATAATTCCATCAAGTGCTATAGTTTGAGTCCTTTTCCCTTCATTGTGGACATCTGTGCTGTTTATAATTTTTTTTTTCAAGCATATTGCTACAATGACCATTTTCCTATACAAAAGCCTTGTCTTTGTTTTGGAAAGTTTTCTTAAAGGCCATTCTATGATGTAATTATTTTCTATTGAGTCAAGACCGACTCATAGTTGACTCTGCAGCGGATTTTTAAGGGGCCGTAAATCATGTGGGAGGAGAATGCCAGTCTTTCCCCTGTGAAGCCCCTGGTGGATTTGAACATGTAGAAATGAACAGCCTTTGGTTTAGCAGCTCAACTGGACACCACCAGAGATCCCTGTTAGCTACATTGTTATTATTAGAAGTGACTTCAGTAGGTTTTCAGAGGCAGTAAATTGCATAGGAGGAGGTTGCCCATCTTTGTCCAGTGCAGAAGCTGGTGGATTAGAACCGTGTGCCTTTTGGTTGACAGCACATCTTCTTACCTCACCACTAGGACATATAAAATATAAAGTGTGTGTGGGGTGGTGGTGGTCTTAGGTGTTGTTGAGTCAAGGGTGACTCATAGTGACCCTATGAACAAAAGATGTGAACCTTATTCTATCCTCACACTTTCTGACACACAGGAGCCCATTGCAGTAGTCACTGCATCAGTCTGCCTGGTTGAGGGTCTTCCTCTCCTTCATTGACCCTCCACCCTTTCCAGCATCATGTCCTTCTCCAAGGAATAGCCCCTCCAAGCAACATGCCCAAAGTATGTGAGGTGAAGCCTCATCATTCTTGGCTCTGAAGAGCCCTCCAGCTATATCCTCTCCAAGACATATCTGTTTGTTCTCTTGGTCGTCCATGGGATGTTCAGTGCTCTTCTCCAACCCCACAGCTCAAAGGCATCAATTCTTTTTCTTGTTATGTACATTTAAGAAGAACAATTTCAAGTAGACTTCTGTGAGGTACACTTCTGATGGTCTATCTTTATTTATTTTTTTAAAAATTTATTTTATTTCATTATTTTTTGTGTGTACCGTCAAATCAGATCTCACTGGTACAGGAGGAGATTGTTCCTCCTTCTCCAGCAGAGCATCTGGTAGATTTGAACTGTGCACCTCTGAGACTGCAGTTGCAGCTTCTTGCCACTAGGCCACCAGAGCTCTCCCAATAGTCTATTTTTTAATTAGACTTTTGAATTCATGGTATCGTAAAAATTTATGTGCTCATATAATATTGATTGGGTTCCCTCACTCTGAATTAAGCCACTGTTCACATTTGATTTAGCCATAAATCAAAACAAGGGAGCTCTAGTAGCTTATAGTGAAGGAATTGTACTGTTAACCCAAAGGTACACAGTTCGAATCCACCAGCTGCTGTGTGGAAGAAAGATGAGCAGTTTCCTCCCATGTGAAAATCCACTGGAGAGTCAAGTCATCTATGAGTCGGTTCTGTCTTGATGGTCCTTAGCAACAACAACAAAACTAGTTAAAGCCTAACAGACTGGGCCCTTTACATAACACAGAACTGAAGCGTTCTTACTATTCTTTATTCTCTTTTGCGTTGAGTGCTTGCGCTTACCAGAATGTCAGCGTAAATCTCAGATCTGGAGCCTGTCTCCTCAGCATACTGGCCCAGGGTTGTCCCATCCTAATGTGGCTTTGAACTAGTATAACTTTGTCAGTACGCTTTTGTAGGTGTTTTTCCTCAGTTCTTTCCTCTGTGAGTTAT
Organism: Elephantulus edwardii; assembly: GCF_000299155.1. Lineage (NCBI taxonomy): Eukaryota > Metazoa > Chordata > Mammalia > Macroscelidea > Macroscelididae > Elephantulus > Elephantulus edwardii. The sequence goes on from NW_006399787.1 coordinate 13,231,983, forward strand.
CATCTCTGTGCTAAGAGTATTGCTATTCCTGAGGAGCACTCGTTTCCCTATTCCATGTCTAGGCTACATTGCTCAGAGTCTTTGGGATTAGAGAGAGGCAGACTTCTGTCTGGTCAATATTCCTGCTTTCATCTTACATCCTTAACTACTGTGTGCCCAGAACTAAACGAGGTACTTTGCAGAAATAAAAATAGGAGCTCCTGTTCTTAGAGAGTGCAGAGTCTAATAGGGAGATGGGTGCGTAAATTCATACTGTGCTTACTCTAGGAATCAACAGGATTCCTAGAGATAGGTGGGCATTAGCAGAGCTAGAAGGAAGGTCCTACTGGGGGCCTCCTGGTGGAGGTGCAATCTTCACATGGGGATTTCCTGTAGCATATGTTAGGGGCAAAATAAGTCCTGAATTGAATAGCAGAGCATGAAGTCTTATGGTCTTCTCTGAAAGGAATGCATCATTGATGACTGGCTGGATGCCAGAGGGATTCCTACTTTGTCCCAGGTCTTCTCAGCCCGGGAATCTGTGTGATTCTGAGTCAGCTGTGGTGAATGTGAAACTCACCCCTCTCTGTCCTTCCATTTCATTCCCTTCACCTGGAGCATTTTTATTTCAGACTGACGGATTTTTGAAGGACAACAACAATGCTGCCCAGCGCCTGTTGGATGGGATGAACTTCATGGCTCAGTCAGTGTCCGAGCTCAGCCTTGGACCCACCAAGGCTGTCACTTCCTGGCTGACAGACCAGATTGCCCCTGCCTACTGGAGGCCCAACTCCCAGATTCTGGTACGGCATGCCAGGGTGCCCCTGACGTCTTCTGTGTGGCCCAGTCCACTTGTACCACTTTGCCCTTGTCCTTTGAGGGAGGAGCAGAATTTTTCCCAATAAAATGGACTTCAGATGATCGGGAAGCGGGGGGATACAATGAATTTCTTCTTTCCACACACAGGCTTCCCTTTATGTTGTTTCTCTGTGAAGGGTCTTAGTTTCCTTTCCTGGTAGATCTGATTGATGACATCCAGATGACAGAAGTCATGGGAGCTGAAAGAGGAAGAAGAACCTTTAGAGGCCATTTAGGCCATGTCACCTCTGAAAGAGTCATTGCAGAAGAGCACCCAACTTGGGGCTGAACATTTTATGTCATTAAGTTAGCTCCTCACCCAGCTTCTTTTCTTACAATTTCTGTGCGCCCCTCCCCCAATTGTTGAACATTTTGAATAACTCCTCGTATGAGAACATTTTTTCCCTACTGAGCTAGAACCTTCCTCCTTCAGTCTCTGGTGATTTCATCACTGGAATACCGGCCTCCTTCAGGGAGAGCTGCTCCAGCGTTTCAGAATCTCTTTCTGGAAGCCAGAGAAGATGCTGAATTCTTGTTACTATTCTGACTGGAACTAGCACAGGCTCTTCTAGGTATTCTGTGACTCAGCCTGAATGTGAGAACAGATTGGAGGTGCTTCCTCTCAGCACTTTAAGGGGTGGAAACTATGACAGTCTCAGCTGTGTTTCAGTGGAGCCCTGCATGTTTCTGGAGGCCTTAGGTTTGCCCTGTTGGGGTCCTGCATTCCAGCGTCATCTCGGTCTTCCACTTTGGGTCCTGCTGACTTTCTTAGCTGAGCAGAAATGGCCAATAACTTGCCTCTGTTTTGTTTTGGGGTTGGAACAGAGCTGCAACAAATGTGCAACATCATTTAAAGACAATGACACGAAGCATCACTGCAGGGCCTGTGGGGAGGGCTTCTGCGACAGCTGTTCGTCCAAGACCCGACCGGTGCCCGAGCGGGGCTGGGGCCCTGCACCTGTGCGTGTGTGTGACAACTGCTACGAAGCCAGAAGTGTCCATTTAGGTATGTGGAGACGGTGAGGTATATGGGGGGGAAGGGAGGGCCTCTTTTCTTGGGCCCTGGACGCACCTTAGCCTTGTCCTAATGACATCACTCTTCTGAGAACAATTGTTCCCCTGATCTTGGCCAGCCTTTGCTTTTTGCTTAGAGTTCTGTGAGTCCTTCTTCTCGGGGGATTTAAAGTTGGCCTGTTCTCAGAATTGCTTCTAGGGAAGGAAATACATGAAGAACATTTAAAATCTGAACAGGTCACAGCGTTGTACCACAGATGGATGAACTGAGCTTTTTTCCTGGAGAAGGTTCTAGGCCAATGCTTCTATACCTCTTATAAAATAGCTCTAATGAGTTGCAACTAAAAAAAAAAAGACTTACCAGCATCTGATTTCAGTGTGGGCCAACCTGACCCACAGGCTACCGCCTGGCCGTCTATGTGCAGAGCAGCATGCCTGTGCCCACAGAGGAGCTCCTGAAGAGCTCCACTCCTTGCTTTGGAGTTTTGTTTCCATTGAGAAATGGTTAAAGGGCCATGGCTTTCCCTTTGTCATTTGTCTGCAGATTTTGCTGAAGTTCAGGTGGATGACGAAGGGGGAACACTGATTGCTCGGAAGGTGGGCGAGGCCGTGCAGAACACTCTGGGAGCCGTGGTGACAGCCATTGACATACCACTAGGTGAGCCTGGCGGTGCTGCTCTGGGGTTTAGAGTGTATGAGGTGAGCGGTGGTGGACTTCCTAGGCTGCTGTTCGGTGCATGGCTTGCCTCTCTAAATTAAGTTGGGGAGCAGGAGGTCCACTTCTGATGACTGCCTGTGGCTCCTTGGAGGCAAGGTTGTTGAAACTCTGCCTCCCATACTTTGAGCATGTTGTCAGGAGGGGCCAGGCTTTGGTGAACCTCATACTTGGGAGGGTAGATCGGGTAGATCATCAATGGCAGGAGAGGAAGGCCCTTGAGGAGGTGGATTGACACAGTGACTGGCAGGAGGGTCAGGTGGGTCAGGTTTTACAGAGATGGGAGGCCGGCTCAGGGTAGGGGAGGGTTCAGGGCCATTGTTCATAGGGTTGCTGTGAGTCGTAGTCAACTTGATGGCACATATATTAGCAACCATGCTACAGTGCCAGCTTTTTCTGTGTAATATACTACCTAAAATGCAGAGGCTTTAAACAACCATTTTATCATGCTTTTAAAGTCAAGAAAAGAGAGAGATTGGGATAATTCAGGGGAAGGAGTAGAGTCTGCTTCAGGAGTCATTCATTGCCATATTTAATATGGCTGGTGAACTGATCTCAAAGGTTAAAGTCGGTGTCACTTACATCCTGGGTGACGTGACTGTCAACAGGAAGGGTGGACTCTGCAGACCCTTTCTTCCTCGCCATTTATTTTCTGAACCTCTCCCACATGGTCTCTCTTGAGATATCCGAAGTAACTACATGGTAGCCCAGGGCTCTAGGAGCTAATATTCCAAAAGACAGGCTGTATGAGTAGTGGGCCTCTTGAGGCCGGGGCTGGCAACTGGCATGGCCGCTTTTACTCCAATCTGTTGCAGTCACTGTGGCAGTTTGGATTTAAGGAAGGAGAGATATACTTCTTTTCTCAATGGCAACAGTGTCAAAAGAATTTGGGTTATCTTTAATCTGCCACGCTAGCCAAGCTGTTATTTAACATTTAGGATGGCAGCTCAGCTCTGGATGGCGAGATTGTACAAGTGTACTTTCTTTTATTGGACTCACTTTCCTGTACTTCTTACATGCACATTTTAGCCAGTTGAAGTTTTGTGACATCTCTGAAGCAAGCAAATCCCTTAGTGCCAGATTCCTAAAAATGTGCTCACTTCATGTCTTGTCACGTATTTGTAACTTTCACTATATTTCAGACTTTTTCATAATGCTGTTGCACACATAATTGACTATAATATTGTGTACATAGACTTTGGTATTCTCTAGGAAACAAAAAAATTCACACGGCTCAGTGGTCTGGAACCAAACCCATGTAATATCTCTGAAGTGCGCCTGGACTCGCCACAGGGACGTGGTGGTGAAGATGGTTGTGCATGGTTGAGGCTGGGTTGGCCAGACCTGCGGAAGTTTGGCCTCCTGGGTGGGTGGTGGTGAAGATGAATTAGATCTCATTTAGTCATTGCAGCTCACGAAATGATGAGCTTTATTTTCAGGGATGTCAGAGTAGATGGATTTGCTCAGGCTTGAAGCTTGGGCTTCATCTGCCCCAGAAGTAACTGGGAGAGGCCAGAGCTGCCCTTGACGCAGACAACCTGCTGGCTGTCTCTCCAAGTGCAGCACGCACTCCCTGAGCACATCCCCGCTGCCGGGCCCACCAGTGCAGTACAGGCTACAAGAGGATTTCCTGTAATACTTGCAAGTGCTCTTGAAGTTGGGTTGTCAGCCACGGCCCAGAGAAATTAAGGAACCTCTCTCAGTCCTACAGCTGCTAGGTGCTCAGCTTTGGGATTAGAACAAAGGTTTGTCTGATTCTAGACTCTCTCCAGCAGAGCTTTAAGATCACTGGACAGCTTAGTTACAAATAGCAATGCCCGGACCCCAGCCGTGGTGATTCTGATCAGGACTGTATGGAAGTTGCACATGTGTATTTCTTTTCAGTGGTGGGTCTCTTGTTAGGGGGGGACTCACGATGTTGTGCTTTGAGTGCCTTAGCTGTCGTCATTCCTTCCCCACTGCAGGTCTGGTGAAGGATGCGGCCCGGCCAGCATACTGGGTGCCTGACCACGAGATCCTTCACTGTCACAACTGCCGGAAGGAGTTCAGTGTCAAGCTCTCCAAGCACCACTGTCGGGCCTGCGGACAGGGCTTCTGTGATGAGTGCTCCCATGACCGCCGGGCTGTCCCCTCTCGCGGCTGGGACCATCCTGTCCGAGTCTGCTTTAACTGCAATAAAAAGCCCGGTGACCTTTAACCCTAGCTCCCTTCCAAGTCCTTCACAATTCCTTAGGTTCTCAGGGTTAGAAACCGAAATCTCGTTGGGATAGGCCCTCCTCCCGGTCATCCATCGTGGCAAGTGCTCTCTCTTCTGTTCATCCCAGGCACCTTTCCCTCGTGAGGCTGGGGCAGATGGCAAAGCCAGGGTGGGCCTGGCGACTGGCTTGGAGGGTTGAACCCTTGGGGCAGAGGGCCGAGCAGACTGTAGCAAAGGGGAATGAACCTGAATCCGTTGCATTTATTTCAGTTAAAGATCATAAATATAAATAAATATATATATCTCTCTCTCTATATATATATATATATTCACACACCTCCCCATGTATACATATGAAAGGAACTTGGAGTGTATTTGGGCTGCTACTGACTTTGAAGTTCACAGCCTGTGCCCAGCAGTGTGCGCTGGCAGTGGCCACAGTCTTCCGCACAGAGCAGAGCTAGGTCCAAAGTCACTGTGTTGCTAGCCAGTCACTTCTTGCTTCTCTCCGAGTCTGAAAAGCCTCTCCATCCCTTGCTGTTACCCTCTGACTCCCAGCTGCCTGCGGGAAGTGAACTTCCCAGGCATTCCCCACTTGGGACAGCCTGAGGGGAAACAGACGTGAGACCTCAGAAAGTCCTATCCTAATTCTTGACCTAAGCCTGTTTCTGTCAGAGACCACCCAACCTAGCGTGCAGGTCACCAGAATGGGTGGAAGGTGAGGCGACAATGCTGGTGGCGTGATGACTCCTAACTAGGGAGGGCATTGGAGGAATGGGCCTTCCCTGGCATCGGTTCCTGCTTGTTGCTACTTCTGTCTCTTCTACTGGGCTTTCCTGAAAGGCTGGCACCATACTTCTAAATGAAAGCATTCGCTGACCTCTTCAGCCCCCTCAATCTGCTTCTGAGTGTCATGCTAGGATTTTTATTGTTTAAAGTGTCTTAATTCTTTGTTCCCAGACATACGATGCCTCTAGGTTATTCTTGGAGGGGTGATAATGAGAAATCTTCCAGGGAAACGGCACAGAATGGACTGTTGTTTTGGGTTGGGCTTGGTTTTTTTTAAGTATATAAATAATTCAACACATCATAAAGGAAAAAAAATTATCTCTTCAGTCCTTGCAAGAGAAGTCAACTGAACTTTGTTTCTCAGCAAGAGATTAGAACTCCTAACTCTACTGTCATGACTGGAAAGACTGTTGTGCTGAAATCTTGTCATCAAGCTGGATTTAACTACAATGGCCAAAAACGAAGAAGGAAAAGCTGCATAGTTCTTGACTGAACTGGGTGGGCGGGTTGCACTTCGAGAGGCTTGTGGGCCGTGGCTCTGGGGTGGTAACCGTGTGCTGGGAGCCGGGAGTACCCCGGCCCTTCCCAGACCTGCTCCCTTCTGCCGCCTGTGGCCCGACTGAGGCCCTACTCCAGAACTGTCTGTTCTCAAGTCGCCAGTATAAAGGAATCTTCCTGATGACTACAGACTGCTGTCTCCTGTCACTCCATCCGTCCCGGCTGGTGGCTTTTAGAGCAGAAGCCATATGTAAGACAAGATGCTAGGGTGATATGTTACCTCCAAATACCTCAGTTATTTAAAAACCTATTTTTATATAAAAAACGTCCAGCCAGATTCCACAGAAAGACTTCATATGAGGTAGAATTTTAATCTCATGATGAGCACTCCTGCCCTCGAGTATGCCAGCCGAGGCCGGGATGTGGTCTTGGGTGCCTCTTCATGTAAAGTTGAGGGTTAACTGATGGTCATGGGCCTCTGTAGTGAGTGGACAGAGGTCCCAGTTACCCCAATATTTTGGGATGTGGGACTGGATTATTTGGGCTAAGGTAAAGGAGGTGGGCAGCACAGCCGAGCTCTGTTGACCAAGTATAGAAGCTGATGTGGGGTGCTGCACAGTTTGGCAGCAGTACCTGGTCTTTGGTGTATCACTCTGGTAACTGGTTTTGTTGTTTTTATTATTTGTGTGTGTGTACTGTCAAATCGGATCTGACTGGTACAGGAGTAGATTGCCCCTCCTTCTCCAGCAGAGCATCTGGTGGATTAGAACTGTATACTTCTGGGATTGCAGTGTAGCTTCTTGCCACTAGGCCACCAGAGTGCCCCTCTAGTAGCTGTTTTATCCCCATCTGCGAGTGATACTCTGATTTTAAAGTTCTGGATTATGCATGGGGCATACTCCCGATTTTCTTAATTTTTGGATTTAAACTACTGCTAATGACCTGGAAATATGTACAGCCTTTCCCCTCTAATTCTATATAGTACTCATTTCCTCATCTTCCCTCTATTGCCTGGTGCATTCACCTCTTACGCTGTTAAGGCAGTAGCTACTGCCACCTCCTCTGGGGTCACGGAAACTCTTTCAGTCTTCCTTGATTCCTTTCCCTTCATTGTTTGTTTCCTGTTCTTTATTCCTTTTCCCCCAACCAGGTGGACTGACATGATCACTGCATCAATGGGTTTGAGTGTGTCAGACTTTGGGGATGGCACAGGATAGGACAGGGTTCAGATCTGGTCACAGGGTCACTGAGTCATACTCAACCCAGTGGCACCCAACAGCAGCCCTTTTCACCACTGTATTTTTGTGGAGCACAGTTACGTTTGGGGAGAAGATAACCAAGTAGCACCCTGTCATGAGAAGTACATGGTGGGGGCAGGGAGGGGTCTGTCCCTTTGGGGGTGTAACTTTCTAGTCTGTCATTACTATTTTGTCCTCAGAAAAAGACAGTACATGACTAGATGCTCAAAATTCTTGGTCCCTCCTCACTAGGAGTAGCCACTACTCGTGACATCTTAATAGCATAGTGTCTCATGTTTACACGTGTCTTGGGGCACACCCACACTACCCAGAGGCTTCTAATATGGCTTAGAGGCATGCTTGTAGTCAGAGCCGTCAGACGTGTTCCTGAGAGCCTAGTGCTGGAGATGAATTAGCTGCCGGGACAAAGGCCACCACTCACACCTTCACCCTCAACACAACATTAAAGAACCTGTCCCCTTCCCTTCATGAATTGTGAATGTTTCTGTATTTTTTAAATAAGGGCAGTTTCTCCTTCAAAGGAATGTTTAAATCAAGGTGGCACAACAGTCATGTGTGCAGCTTTGAACTGAACAGGTGGCTTTAAACCACCTAGTTGATTCCACAGGGAGCTCTGGTGGCCTAGTGGGTAAGGAACTATGCTGCCAGCCCAAAGGCAGGTGATTTGAATCCACCAGCTGCTCCATGGGAGGTAGAGGGACATTCTCCTTTCATGATTTACAGCCTCTGAAAACCGGCTGCAGGGTCAGCTATCAGTTGGTACCCACCCACTTCATGGTACATGACAATGGCTCCATGGAAACCGGACCTGGTGATCTGTTCTTGTGGGGCAGATCTAATGTCACATGGGGTCCCTGTGAGCTGAAGTCAACTTGATAGCACCAAGAAAGCACAACTGTGTGGGAAGGGCTTCAGTTTGTATCTAGTCATTTCTATTGTCCTCACAAATTCTCACTGCAAAGGACAGTGATACTTCTCTATCACTAGAAAGAAAATAACTGGTTTAGACATTGACCAAGGTGTTCTTATCTCATGAGGGTCACGCTTCCAGTTGTTAAACTGTGATCCAAAGTTTTGCTTACAACTGCACATTTTCAATTTTCCAACCACATTTTCCATTTCAGAACTACTGTCATTCACAGTAGCCTGTAACTGGGGAGTATTTAATTAGAAAAGCAACCAAGAACTAGAAACACTGAGGTGTGATTATAAGCTGTAGGTATGAAGTGACAAATGCACAGCTACTAAAGATGGGCTCAGTGTCTTCCAAGATCAGAGTACACACTGGTGTGCAGCTATATGCAGCCAGAGCACCATTTAAATTACTTCTAAAAATAAAACACACAGCAATGTGGTTATAGTTTATTGTTCGATATAAAAGCAGGTTCATTCAGTGCTTTGTATGAATATTTGATAAATTGTTCCCCACCACCACCCCAGATTACAAAAAAAACCCCAAGCGAATTTTCTCTGAGACAAGGCCCTTCCATCTGCTTTCGTATCACCATCACATGAACTCCTATACCAAACATTCTGGAAGATGCTTTGATAAAGGCACACTAGTGTTTTAAAATTCTGATCTTTCTTGCCAATGCCTAAAATGACGGTAAACAGAGAACCTCAGAGATACCTGCTGTTGCTATTAAGTTGGTTTATTAAGGAAGACCAAGACAAAGAATTCCAAACTCCAGTCTTAAATCTCTTCTGCAGGCTCTCACTTTCTGTTCTATCCAACTGATTTTTCTCAAATACAGACTGGTGTCTTTCTGTAACTAGCCTAACACATCTCAGCCAGTCTCATCATTTAGGCTTTCAAACTGCTTTAGTGAAAGAAGAGGTAACAGTTATTTCCACCAAAAAAAGAAAAAAATAAAAAATTACTGTTTTTTTAAAAAAAAGCAAAGCAAAGCATAGGGAGGCTATTTCAAGAATTGAAGAATAAGAAATAGGAGCCTTTTATGAAAAGGACTTGGACACTGTCTGAGCTTATGGTTTAATGAAAATAACTCTGCTGAAGTGTCTCCACATAAACACTGTAACACCTGGAGGTCCCCTGGTCAGGATCTGTGTACAATGAGCACCTGTTTAAAAATGCCTTTGCTAGAAAGAGAGCAGTGAATGAGCTCTTTGCCTTCAAATTTCACATGCCTTTGGGCTCCCCCTGCACATCAGTTGTAGGGGAAATAGTAGAGGTCCTGACGGACAGCCATGAGCAACCCTGGCCCTCCCTTGAGGCCCCCTAGGCGGGAAGAGAAGACCACACTGGGGATATCCTCCTTGCATGCGGGGTAAGGGGAGGGGATGGTCCTCAGCAGATGGGCATCCTGGAGGCTCCAGATTCTTGTGTAGCAATCTTGGCCCACTAAGCAAGAGGGGAGAGTTGTAGGTTAGCAAGAGAAGACAAAGGAACAACTGGGTAACACCTAATTCCTCATGATGCGTAAAGGCAAAAACAGTTCTGTCATGTAAGCCAATACAAAAACTCTTGGGAGGAAATTAGTTCTAAATATTATGTTCTCAAAAGTTTGGGTTGCCTGATGCTCTAGAACCATAACCAATTGTAGGAATGGAGGTGGTGAGACACAGGCTAGCTGGGACACTTTCTGGGTGGGCTCAGCAGTTGTCCTACCTCCTGGATTCAGCTGCTTCTGGTGTCAAGGCTGTTCAAGAGCTTAGCCCATCTGTTCTGAATGGTATGCAACTGATTTCTGGAACTAACAAGATGATCTCTTTATCCAGTGTAAAGCCAAATGCTTTACATTCAAGGGCAAAGCAGGTGGCAGTGCCCCACAGCTCTTTCTGGTTCACAGTTCAGTTTATAAGTTCAGTTAGAACCTTCAGGGCTAACGCACTGAGGACTGGAAGACAGCACCAATTATGGCAGCCCAGGCATCTGTGGGACTGGAGACTCCCAGAGGGAAAGAGGGCAGGCCTTTGGGGTTCACAGATCTCGCATGACTGCTTTGACCACTTGAGTGACTCTTGGGCCGTATCACCTCAACCAGGATGAATCTGGGCTGTGCAATTCCCTGAGTTTTACTGCAGCTAACAGGCCACCCTACAACGGTGTATTCTTTTCTATCACTGAGCGCACAAATGCTTTTCTGTGTAGAAATGAAATTGTGTAGAAAATAACAAAGTGATGCTCCTTAGCTGCTACCAAGTTTCATAGAGGACAAGTACATTCTGGAGGAGTATTAGCCAAGTTTGAGGATCTGTGGATATAGAAAATCCTTACTGTTTTTCCTAGGTAACCCCCCTGATCTTTCATGAAAGTAGAATACACTACAGCCCAGAAACAAGCTGCAGGACTTAAAATTCCCTTGAAGGAGGCTTAGTGGATAAAGGATCTCTTGCTATTTTACATGCCAAGGATCCACAGGGATCTGAGGAACCAAGAAACAGTTACTTGACCATGATCTTTTCTCAGCATCATGTGGCAGAAATGCAAGTAGGAAAACAGGAAGACTACACTTTAAGCTAAGCCAACTCTAGGATAAGGGTCACCGTAAGGGCTGCTCTAGGGAACAGACTGGAGCCTGGCTCCCCTGGCTGCTGTGTTTTATTGCACCCAATTCTTGCCTGTTTCTGAAGTTTGCCCATCGCTGACATCGGGGCGTTTCAGCAAGTTGCTCCCTAATATCCAATCCGTCTTCCTTCTAGTACCCTGTTCTCAATGTTCACATTATCCATTCTATTTTTCAGCAGTCTACTTCCTCCTCATTTTGGGGGGTTTCTGTTCTTTACGAGGGCCCCCCAGGGACAGTACTAGGTGGAACTGAAGGATCTCCTCCCCAGGTACCTGCTATCAGAATTCCTTCTTCCTCATGCACATGCAGGGGCAGGTAGGTGTGCTGATTCACATGACCTTCAAAATCCATCAAACTCTTAGTGCAGTTCCTCAAGTCCCACAGCTTGATCTGAGGAAAGAAGCACAAGTAGTGGTTAGGAATGGCCCCAGCATGTGCATGGAGAACCCAAGCGTGGAAGCCAGGGAGGGCAAGGTGTTCTTCAAAGTTCATTTCAAACTCAAGTTCACCAAAAGCTTGAAACCAGGGAAACCTTTTCACGTCTGCCTAGCAAGATGAGGCACCCCCTGGCTCTCTGGGCAGCACAAGCAGCTCCCTAACAGTCTAATGTGTCTGACCTCTACCCCCTCCTGCCTGGTTGTACAAGAGTCCATTCTGCTAATTCCCTGGCCTAGAAGAAGGCTAGGCCACACATTTTTAGGACTTGAGGGCTATCTGTACCTTCCCAGCCATGTCCGATGCCACCACGCATTGTTCTTCACGGAGGATTCTCACAGAGGTCACGGCGGACTCATGGAACAGGCGCATGGTCTTCCAGCCCTTGCCACGAGGCTGAGCACGCAGATCAATGCCGAAGACTTCCCCAGAACGACAGCCGTTATACAGCAGAGGAGTCTGTGGAGAGAGGGCCAGCTATGACTAACTCCTCTCCAAGGCTGGGTGCGTCCTTCCTAATCCTCTCACCTCCTCTACACCTCAGAGCTCCCAAAGGTGCAGGTGGAGATGGGTTTCAGTGGAGCTAGAAGCCAAGATGAGTCCCAATTATACAGTAAAAAAATTAAACCATTGGACCCCACGTGTCCTTGTGGAGAGTGCTCAGGTCCTCAGGTCCCACTCGAAACCCCAACAACGGGCATTCTGTATCCACCAAGGTCCTTTATGAGACGTTAGAGGGATGAGTAAGGAGCAGATTAAAAATCTAGGTAAAGGAGACGGGAAAGCCTGAATGAAACCTGTCCTTAATGCTGGAAGACAGGGCAATGGACTCCTTTTATAAGCAATATTTGCACACTTTTCTAAAAAGATGACATTTTCTACTGGGCAAGTCTTTAAAATAGCACAAAGAGTTTTTATTTCCATTTAGAAAATTAGTAACTTGAAAGCTGAGGATTAAGTTTAGTAAGAATGATGCACTGGGACTTAATTTGTGGATTTTCTATTTTTTTTCAGCTGATTCAAGGACCAAAAGCTCATTTAAGTAGAAAACCGTTTAAACTCAGCTTCTCAGTTCTTGTTGCCAAAAAGTCAGACTCAGATGGGAGGGTACTGCCCATTTTTCTCCCAAGGATGCGAACCATCAGAAAGGTGCCACCTTGGGAGTCAGCAGAACAATTCTCCCCCCAGAGTTCAAATCCAGCTTGCTGAGCACTATCAAGCCAGAACCACAGCTGACTCTCAGAGGGTTTTCAGAGGCAGTAAATCGCACAGCAGGAGTGGCATCCACTTCCTAAACAGCATGCCTCTGGAAACTATGAACTTGGAGAAATTATGATAGTTATAGAAAGGCTTCAGGTCTTTTGTTCATAGGGCTGCTATGAGTTCTGATCAACTCAACGGCAATCGACAGCAGCAACAACAACAAATCACACTGGAGGACACTGCTCATCTTTTTCCTGTGAAGCAAGTGGTGGATTCGATCTCTGTACTTCTTTATCTTTTTTTTTAAAAAAATAATTTTATATTAGTTTTCTTACAAAGTTTATATACACTGTGTTTCACACTTTCATTCTCATTGTATTTTATATAATCATTCCCATTCATTATGTTTTATAAAATTAATCACCCCTGAACTATGCTCACCAATGAACCCCATCCTTCTGTGTTGGCAGAGAAATTATGTAACAGTAAGCCACCACAGCTCTCAGATCCAACTCAGCCACCCTTTCCTGGATCAGGCAACTTCCTTTCAGGCCAGACATGTTTACAAACTCACCAGCTGCCCTTTTCTCCTGTATCAGTGAGAAGAGGACTAGGTACCACATAGGAGGAGGACCCTGTTTCTATCTAGCACAATTTCCACTCTTGGGGAATGTTATATTGCCCCCTTCCAAACCCAAACCCACCGAGACAGCAAACTGCTGGGCCAGGACATCACTGCCGGTCCTGAATAACTGCTGGTGTCCTGTCACCACATTGGTCAGTAGGACCTGCCGAGACAAGCCTGGTGGAGACAAGAGGTGAGCTGGTAAGACAAGGGTTGCCTGCAGGCTGGAGGAGGGGCTGCTGGGTGGTAGGGCCGAAGCCTGTGGGCACTCTTCCTCTGGGACCTAGGAGGGCAACCTGGCTCACCTGTGCTGAAGCAGTTACTGGTCTGGATGTTCTGGGACCAAGCACAGGACCAGGCACTGGGAATCCGGAAAATGCACAGCATGCCAGGCTGATCTCCTGTTGTGCAGAGAAGGTGAAATGTACCTGTCCCGCTGGCCTGCACCTCCCTGAGCCATACCAGTGACTACTTGATCTGGGAAACCCCACAGGTAGCTGTTTGGAAAGTTCTAGATTCACTCTGGTTTTGTGAGAGCATGAGACACTCATCCAGTGTTCCTGGCTCAGAAGGGTTGACAGAGAACTTACTTCTCCAGCCTTCCTGACTGTATAGTAATATTAACAGAAATGACAGGAGCAAAGGGCAGTATGTTGGTTCAAAGATGCACTCAACCCACGGAATTGCCTCTGTCTCAAGGGAAAAGAAATTTTAAGTTGATACATGTACAGTGCAGGAGAGGAAAACTCGGGATAAGATGGATTAACATAGTAACTGGGGAGATGGGATTAGGTGTGTCAGAATCAGACTGGGCATGTTTCAGAGCTGTTGTACACATGGTCACTATGGGCTGCGGGCGACTCGATGGCACGTAACAGCAACACTTAACAAATCTTTAATGAATTATCCCCACAATAGCTATGGAAGCACCACTCAGCTTAACAAACAGAATATTCAAGTACTCAAGACACTGATATGAAGCACCATACAGATTAGTTTTGTGGGGCAAATTCTGAACCTCATTTGTAAGATGATATGTGTGAGTAGTAATTGTTAGACTTTCCTTCACTGGGATCCTAAGAACAGATCTGAACTTGGCCTCTACCCTGCACCATCCTCAGGACCTCCAAAATGTTCAAGCCCACTGTTACAGGCACTGTGTCAACGTATCGCTTTAAGGATCTTCCTCTGACCCTCTCCCTAGCATGATGTCTTTTTTCCAAGGCCTGGAGCCTCCTCACAAGAGAGTGTACTGGATTGGATGAAGTTTCACCCTCCTTGCCTCCAGGAGCAGCATGGCTGCACTTGCTCCAAGACAGACTTCTTCTTTTGGCAATCTAAATGCAGGCACTGGGCTAAGTGTGGCTTGCCTCCCTTAAGGTATTATCTTCATTTCACAGGGGTTAAGCAATCCATTCAAGACAGTAAGACCCAAGGCCAGGTTTCCTTGAAGCCTGCACTCTTAAGGCCTGACCTCTGTCTTATTGCGTTCTCTGGAAGATTGCTAGAAAAAGAATTCAGACTGCCTCCAGTCACCCAAACAGTAGGAATTTAACAGAAATTTTCAGAATAGATGCTTATAAGGCAGCCTAGATGAATGTTTGGCCTCTCACATTTTGACGGACATGTACTCTGCCCTGGCTGAGCTGGCCCAAGTGAGTTATAAAGGAGAGACACAGAAAGAGGGTCCATGTTCCTAGTGCTAATCTGGGGACCCATCCTCCACTGTTGCTGCTATGGTTTGCCTGTGCCTTGTAAGCTTTGACCAAGGCCCTTCTGGCCCTTAAGTCCCATTCCTCTTCAAGTCAACTGCCCAAATGGATGCTGTTGGCTGCAGCGCCTGGAGGCGGGGAGGTGGGCACGTACTTGATCAGAGGAGCACATACCTGGATGACTATGGGCGAACAGTGAGGCTGGAAGCAGAGTAGCACAGCCCGGGGTCTTTGCAACTCCCATGCTACAGAGCCTGGAAAAAAGCTGTTAAGGATAATAAAGCACAAGACTCCTGGGCGAAGGATGGGCATGAATTCCCGGCAAAAATCCTACAGGCAGTGACACCATCAATCACTGTAACACATTTACCTTTTTTCCTATTCTCAGATTCAGATGTTTTTAAGAGGGGAAAAACCCAGACACAGTTGAAAAGCCTTTTCGACCCTTTCTTATTCCAATTCTCCCTTCTTCCCCATCTAGAAAAAAAAAATAATCACTTTTCTGAAACTGGTAGTTCTTTGAAAAACCCTAGTCAGTCATACTGGTGCAGGCCTGCCCCTTGGAGTTTGCAAGGTCACAGATCCTTCTAGAGAATTACCCTTCTTTAGAAGTACTGCTACATCACTCTCTTGTGGAGCAGCCAGTGGGCTTCAACTGCCAAGCACTCTGCAACTAGGTGCTCTGGGCCACCAGGGATCCCTCACACTTTCCTCAAGGCCAACTAAAAACCAAACGCATTGCTTCTGAGCTGACTGTGACTTGCAGCGATGTCGTAGGACAGAGCAGAAGTGCGCCCCTGCGCAGGTTTTCCAAGACTGTCAATCTGCCCAGATCTGGTCACATCTTTCTCTGAGAGGAGTTAGTGGTTCAAACGGCTGTCTTTCCTGTTAGTGGAGCAGTGCTTAATCCACTGCACCACTGAATATATACCCAGAAACATATTTACCTTTACTAATGATGAAAATGCTTCGGTATGGTGTCTATTTTATTTCCAAATGCTGCTCACTGAACTGATGCAATGTCCTCCGGCTAGGCCAGGACTGCAGTGTGAAAACACTGGGCTGGTATCCTGGAGGAGCCTGGGCTATTTTCTTAGCTACTAGAAGGGAGTTTTGGTGGCCTGCTGGTAAGGAGCTGGCTGTGATCCCTTTTTGGGAAGGGATACAGCTTGAATCCACCAACTGCTCTGAGGGAGAAAGATGGGCAATCTCCTCTCGTGCAATTAAATTGCCTTTGAAAACCTGCTGGACGGTCAGCTATGGGTTGGTTCCAACGTGCTGCTACCCTGCAATAAGAAAGACCAACTCCCTTCCAAAGCAGTGCTGGTGGTGCCTGTGTTGCAGGTTAGAACTCTTAGCTAAGTGGGTTTTCAGAGGCAGTAAATCGTAGGGAGACTGCCCATCTTTCTCTGCAGAGGCAACTGATGGATTCAAACTGTGTGCCTTTGAATTAGTGGTGGGATTCATTACCTACAAGGCCTCCCAGAGTCTCCGAAGAGGCTGGCTCCCACCAGGAGTGTCCCTGGTACTCCCTGTGTACCCACACTTGTCAGCCGTTGAAAAATCTGCTTCACTGGCAATTGTTTGAGTTATTTTATGATCAAGTTCCCAGACTGTAAATGGGTACACTGGTAACAGATGAGTCCAGCCATTTAGGTTTCCTTTCCTTGCTCTTTCCGTCCTTTGTCCACTATTCTGTCTACCGTTTGGTTCCTCTCTCTCTTTCCTTCAGAGTCAACCTTGCCAGGAGGAGCTGATGTTAATCCTCATTCACCGTGCCCCCCAAAATCCATTGCTGCCCTACACTTTGAAGGGAAGGTTCTGATCAAAGTTATCTGTGAACCTCTAGATAGAAATAAAGATTTCAGCCTTGACCTGTGGCCATTTAGGACCATTTAAAATAATTTACTTCCATTTTTTTGGCTTTTATATCAACATTCTTTCCTGGTTTTCCTTGCACTGCTCCTTCTCAGGCTGCATGGGAAGAAGACAGGGTTTCCTTCTCTCCATCATCCAGGGACTTCTAGGACCATGAATCACTACCCAAATCCTTGTCACCCGTTTGCATTCATTCAAGTCCTCCTCACTGCCTTCCTCCACTCTGTGGAAGCTATGTAATGACTCCCCATGATCCTATAAACCAAATAGTTGTAGGAGGATTAAGGGTGGAATACAACACTCCTTAATCCCATCACAGCCCTAACTAGCTGAAAAGGGAGGCCCCTAGGGTGTGACCTTAATACCTTTTATCTCAACAGACTCAGGGAGGGGAGAGGGGAAGTGGTGTTTGCCTTTTTGGACCCTGGCTCCTGAGTAACAAAGCCCAGTCCTTGATATTCTGTATGCCAGGCCAGCGAACACCAGGCAGCTGGCTGCTGAAGGGAACAAGGATGACTCCCGAGACTCCAGAGAGAGCAGCCTTCCCCTGGAGCTCTGCTGCCATGAGCTGAAACTGACTCACAGCTGACCCATCATCACCAGGTGCCTCAGACTATAAATCACACAGGAAGAGACTGCCTTGGAACTGCTGGTGGATTCCAACAGTCACAGAGGTGCCGCCTCCTATCCTCGAGCTACCATCCTAAGTTTGGATTTCTGACCCCTTAAAGTATAAGAGAATAACTTTCCGTTTGTTAAAGCCACCTACTTATGGTACTTCTGTTAAGTTACGGGCTGTTACCTCTATCACAGCCACACTAGGTAAGGAAGAGGGAGCTCTAGTGGCCCAGTCCCTAGGGAGTGGCGCTGCTTACCCAAAGGTGGTGCCAAACCTGCCAGCAGTCCAGAGGGAGAGAGGGACTCTCTCCTGTGCAACTTAATGCCTCAGAAACCTGCTGATCAGCTATGAGCTGGTTCTGACTCGACAGCAGTGCAGGAGATAACTAAGACAGCCACCAAAGGAATCTTCTAGAAAAGTGACTCCCTGATAGTGGTCCTCCAAGCGCTTCTCTGAGGAATTGGTCCTGCAAGTCCCTACACAGCCAGTGTCACAACAGACACCAAGCCACGCTCTCTCCTGACTGAACCCTCTGAGCATGCTGTCCCCCTTCTAGTGTCCCTTAGAGCCAGCTGTCCTCACAGGTACCAAAATGTACACTAATCACGTCTCTGCACTCTGCAGGGACTAGACACGCTTAACAGATGCTGGCTGGATGAACGTGCACATACAACTCCCTGGAAAAATGCAAAAATCGGGAAAGAATTCTAGGGAATTCCAAATCTGTCAAGTTGCTTGGGGTGGTACACCCTGTAGTACGGGACGGTAAGCAAATGTCCACAGAGTAGCTTAATTCCTTACTAAATAAACCTCTTTTGCCTCTGTGTTTAGAGGATGAGCATGTGAGAGAAAAAAGTACTTACTCATGTGTGCTTTTGAAGAACGTGGCAGAAACTCAGATTATGTTCAAACTGTATGGTATATACAGTTTCACAGTATTAATCCCTCACAGGGCACAAGTCAACCAAGAGCACAGTAAAAGTGAATGTGGAGAATTCGGTATAACCTCCCACCATCTTGAGGTGCAGGTCTGTACGAGGTGTTAGGCAGCTCTGTAAAAGGCGACAGTTCTGCGAACACCTGCTCTAAAAGTACTCATTGCTGAAGAGTCAGAACTGGCTCACAGCTGACCCTCCACAGGGCTGTGGGAGTCTGTAAATCACTCGGGAAGAGAATGCCCGTCTTTCTCCTGCAGAGCAGCTGATGGATTCGAACTACTGAGAAGGGTGCCTTTGCGTTAGAAGCACGACTCCCTGCAGACTACAGCACAAGAGCTCCCTTGTCAAAACCTAAGTGCGCACATCCCTGAAGATCACTTGAAACATCCACTAGAGGACAAGATGAATGATCTACAGTGGGCCACACTTTTAAATGCCATTTAAAGAAACTTGAGAACTCATCTTCTGGTTTTAAACGATCAGAAATGAAAGCCAAAAAAATCCCGTTTTCTCTCTTTAAGGACTAGCTGCTTCTCTCCTCAGACCAGTCCAGTAACAGCAAGCTCCACCACCCACAGACCCCCACCAAACAAAAGCCAGAGAGCAGCTGCATTTACAGAACACACGCCATTTTGTGATTTAATTACATTAAGACTTAGAATCAGATCTCTAATGGCTCTGAAGCCCTTTGAAATATAGCCCTGGGAAACCACGAGAAGGCTGGGTTCTGGGCTCTGCTGAGAGCCTATAATGTACCAGGCTCACAGATACAATCTAATTCTAATCTCCTGACAACTCCCCAAGTAGGTGCTATTTGCAATGAGTGGTCACGTAGCTCCAAGAACCCATCTATTACGGGACTGGAACCACAGACAGACTCACTGGCATACGGCTTTGAGAGCGGGTCAACAATATCCCTGAAACATATGGTCAGTCATCCTATGCAGTGTCCAGAGCCCCCAAGGCTCTCAGGGGGAGCCTGGGGTACCCCAACACTACAATGCCCTGCAATAAGCCAACGAGTCCTTGCTCACTCTCTGGAGAGGCAGAGACTGAAGAGTCAAACGTCACCTCCCTTCCAGTGGGTGCCAAAGACAGCCCATTTACCCCTCCAAAGAGCATCTCCCCGAGATACTCTGGGGGAAAAGCTTGACTAGTATGCCACCAACAAGTTCCCCTATCTCTGAGTCAGCCGGGGGGTAGGGGGTAAGGAGATAACACCACACTGGGCCCCCTTGTGACATCAAACAGTGAAAAAAGTCCTACAACACTGATGCGGTCAAGGTTATGCTCTCAGCTGGGGCCAACTGTCTAAAGAGAAAAGTTTTCAACAACATCAATAAAGGATGTCCCTGCCTCAGAGCCTAGGCATACATGTCCAGTGCCAAAGGAACTTCCTCTTTGGTCCCTTGTCTTCAGTCTCCTATGTGAAGGTCCCCTCGGCCCCACACAATCACCAGAAGGTCATCATAGATTTCTGGCTCATTTTCATGGCTCTGGACCTCTGGAGGTGGAAGTCCATGGCATGCTGTGCTGCTAACTAAAAGGCCGTGGGCCTCAGGTGGTTCAAATCCACCAGGAGCTCAAAGGGAGAAAGACGGGCAAGGTCTGCTAATAAGACTGACAACTTCCGAAATCCAGTAAAAGGGCACTGCAAGTCAGACTGACTCCACAGCAAAGAATTCTAGTTTTGCCTTTTCCTATGGTTTTAAGATCCTTCCCACTTTGTTCTTCTGCTCAAGCACCATCTGTCTGGCATGGACACTCGAAATGCCTGGTGAACCTGGAAGCTGATTTCCAGCACCACAGTGGGCATGCCCCCAAGCACAACTGTTAGGATTCTGATTCTGGCTCTAATTACACATCATACAGGCAGAGCGCACACCCGGTGCTTCTCTGTGCTCCAAGTGAATCCTCGTTTTCAATTCGGGTGCTCTTTCCTAACAGGTGGGATGTGGGGTCTGAATGGCTCAGCTCTCTGGCCCCTCAGACACTCGTGCAATCTCTCAACTCCCCCACCACACCCCTAAATGCCCAGGTCCATATTAGGGTATGTCTGCTCATCAAAAGATACAAAATATGAGAATCCAAGTGATTCAGCGAAGCCCAGCAAACAGAATTCACCTGTGGAGAAAGCACACAGCAAGACGGATGACTTTGGTTTAACTGCCAACTCAGAGGGGAAAACAGAACAAAGCTTTTTATGGTATCTCTTCTAGGGATACAGATGCAGGACTTTATTTCCCAAATCCCCAAACCCCCAACTGTGAAACCCACTTCAATGCCTGCAGCCAAGAACAAGGAGACAGGCAATGATTTGGGGATACACTCCCCTCTAGATGGAGCACTATGAGAGACCCATGGGGACAGACATAAATCCAAACATGCACTGACTTTTCTCAAATGAACAAGCATAGTCAAACAGGGGACCTCCATGCCCTCATCTCCAGGCCATAGGCCACTGCTGCCCAGATCCTAGAACTCGATGCCTTCTTGTGGCTTTCTGACCAACTCAATCCTAGAGGAAAGGCTTTTAAGACCATATAAAGTGTAGCTTTCCTTCAAGCCTAATCTATGGAGCAACTGGTGGGTTTGAACTCCTGACCTTCTGGTTCACAGTCAAGCATTTTAACCACCATACCATCAGTACTCCACTCTAAGCCCACTTTCTACTTTTTAAATTTTCAAAACAAGAAAATTCCAAGGCCCTTTTCTTGCACTATTCATTCTCAGGAACTAGAAAGCAGTATGTCTTTAGGGACAAAGAGGCAACTTTCTTCCCCGAGCTCTCTACTTTGACTCTGACACTGGGGCAGCCAGCTAAAAGGTGCAGGCGAGTTTACCTTCCGGTTGGTGAAATACAGGCTCTCAGACATTTTCACGATGAAATTTGGGTTCTGCAGGCGGTTGAGGTTGATGATGCTGTACTTGGAGCCGCTGACTTTGACGTCGATGACTGTGAAGACCTGGCTCTTATGGGTGTTTGCCTGCAAGTGCAAAATGGATAGCAGGTGAACACACGAAAGCAAGGGGCTGCTTGAGACCCTCTGATCAAGTGCCCACTTCTCCTGGCCCACATGTGCTCTGTGAATTTTCACCAGTGTCACTGAGGGAGGTAGAGATGGCCAGCCCACCTCCCCCTACTCAACACCTAGATATGTTTGGGCAAAGCCATCAGCTGTCTGGTCTAACAAACCAGCAGTCAGGACGAGAACTGCAGTGAAAGAAGGGGCAAAGATGGTATTGGTCAGTGTTGACACAAACCAAAGTTTGCAAGAGTCTTTATGTCCACGCAGAGATGTACAGAGGATTGAGAGGAATCCACACAGAGATGTATTATGTGGCCACTGTGAAAATCAGGGAGCAACATGGAAAATGCTAGTTACAACTGCCGGATGACAGAAGCAGGACACTCGCTAACCTGTGTATCCATAACACAGGCACTCTGGTTACCACCAAGTGAAAAATCACTACTCAGAAGAGAAAACAAAACCCAAACCACGACAGAAATTACTGCAATTTTAGCATTTTCTTTGATCATTTTTTTAACAATAACGTGATTAGTAACTACTTCAAGACAAAACTTTCAAAATGATTTTCAAAACCTGGGTTTTGTAGATGCTGAGAAACAACACAAACAAGGCTGGGATCCTGGTGAAATGGTGCTGCTTTTGCAAGGGTACCCACAAAGAGCTTGTTCCTCAAAGATTCATAACCAGTGATGAGACATAACACACCACACAGCCGACTTCTCACTTGTATTGGCTCACACCAGACACCAAGAATTACCCATAACTTTGGGGGACAGGAAAGCTCTATGAGAGACCCTGTGTTTAGGAGATGACACCCACTCCTGATGTGAAGTGCGACGGCGAAATCACCCCACCAACGACTTAAGGGGGGCTCACGCTGGGAGCTAAGCAGAGCAAGCATTCCAGAATTCACAACCTAACTCCGTCCTTGCCCTGGGCTACAGGATGAGCCCAGGAAGGGGCTCTGAAGCAAGCCCACAAGATAATTCAAGCAAACCTTGTTTTCTCATGTTTCACAGATACTGCAGCTTTTTGTTTTCTTTTTAAACACATCAAAGGTTTGTGGCAATCATTCTCTGAGCAAGTTAATCGGCACCATTTTTCCAAGGGCTTATGTTCACTTCATGTCTCTGTCACATATTTTTTAATTCTCAAAACAGTTCAAATGCTTCCCACACTGCTATTTTACACTTCTTAGAAAATACAGAAAGTCAAACCAAACTCACCTTTGACAGGCACCTCTTCTTTCTCCTGTGGAGGACCTGGTGGGTTCAAACTGCCAACTTTCCGCTCAGCCGAGTAACACAACCTATGCCACCAGGGCTCCTTAACAGACTCAATTGTAAGCCTAATTTATACTTGCTCCGAGAAACCAAAAAAAAAAGTAAAAAAGCTGTGACTCACTAAATCTCAGTGGTCTGGACTGAACCCGTGATATCTCTGAGCTATGTCTGCATTCTCTTGATGCAGGTCATATTACACTTCCAGACACATGGGCGGCTGGCCAAAGAACAGAATGTGAGTTCTGCCCCCAACACCCCTTCTGTGGAGGAACGGTGATGTGGAAGTCTCTGGGGCAAGAGGAATGAGCATTAAGCCTAGTCCTGTCAGCTAAACACTGAGCCTAGGCTCTGACTGTGTATCCTCTCATGCTCTCAGGCTTTTCCACCAGCCTCCTAGGAGGATGAGGCTTGCCTGGAAGGCCAGGTGGCTGACTGAGTTCCTAGTCTGAGACATCTGGGTCCTTCTGATTACACAAGGGCTTCAAAGTTTCTGCTAACGATTTTCCTGGCCACTGGGCTCATACAGTTGGCTGCTGGCTTCCAACCTAGGTGTAATCAAAGCACAGGAAGACATTCTGCTCTCTGCAAATGAAGTGTGCAAGTTCAGGCCCAGGCCTGCGGGTCCCTGCTACTCACACTGGTGTTGTTATGAATTCTTGTCCCCACTAAGAAGGGTCAGAAACATCCTGATTGCTTGTGCACTATTTCAGTCATCCAAGACACACACCCAAGGAAAAGATACTCTGATATGGTTCTTAGCCAATATGGGACTGGGCCCAGTCTCTGATGCAACACAAGAGAGGTGAAGGGGGGCAAAATGACAATGGTTACAGCATTAGCCTGACTTACTAGCCTGGGATCTGCTGCCAGGTAGTTAACAGAGATTTGTTAAAAACCAGAAAGACAAGACGACACCATCTATTTTCACGGTATTTGCCTTCCACAAAGGCAGCTTGACAAAAGCTAACACCAAGCCACATAAGGTGTTTTAGAAAGCTTTTCCCAGCCAAAGCATCTCCCTTCTACTTACCAGAATGAGGTTAAATTGGTCGCTGGCCAAAGCAGAGGGGTCCGTGCTCTCAATACGGACCTTGTTCCTTTGCATGCAGCTTGTTCGCACTTCATTGGCCAGACTGCAAGAGAGGGGAGGAGGACGTCAATTTCATGCCAAGACACCCATGAAGATTCAGAGGGTGAGAAAAGGCAGAACCTAAAACCATCTTTCGTGGTTGACCCTTTCTTCACTAACTCTCAGAAATCAAACTGAGTGAGATCTCAGGTAATTCTGACTTTTGGTTTTACCATAAAACTCTTAGGAAAACTGAAACAAAGAAATGGGTGCTCTGTTTACAGAACTGAAGAAAATCTGAACTAGAGGGGAGTGGTTTTTGCCTTTTATTAAACTTGTAAAAATGTCACTGAAGGTTTATAAATCAAAGTGATTTTTCCTACAATTATTCATAGATAATTCGTTTTACAAAATAATCATTGATTAATGTACTGGGTTAATAACTCAAGGGATTGGTTTTGAGACAATCATTTCTCTTGAACTGAAGAGAACAGACCTAGAGAGGTTAAACATTAAAAAGCACAGGGGAGCCCTGGTGGTATAGTGAGTGGTAAGAAGTTGTGCTGTAGTCTGAAAGGCATGTGGTTCAAATCTACTAGCTGCTCTGAAGGAGAAAGATGGAAAATCTCCTCCTGTGCAATTTACCACCTCTGGAAATGTGCTGGAGGGTCAGCTATGGGTTGGTCCCAACTTGACTGCACTCAACAACACAAGGCACGTAACTAATGAGAACAATGTAAGGATACAGCTGTCTTACTGCCTGCCTTTTTCTCTCTTCTACCTGGCAGCTACCTCAGCAGGTTTCTCAGTGAATACTTTGTGGCCAGCCCTCCAACTCTTCCCTCTCAGAAGGAGGGGCAATTTAGGAAAAGTATGCCCTGCCTGCTCCGAAGGAGACATCGCTTTGTAAGCAGCCATGGACTTGGGTTTGTTTCTTCTCTCCCACACGCATGGGCAGGCAGGCGAAGCACAAGGACTAGGAGCTCAGGTGTTGGAGTCAGACAGCTCCTGCCTTTCTATCACACCTTGGGTCAATTGCGTCTCTCTTTGTCTCCTTTGCTCAAAATTGAGGGAAAATGTTAACTGTGCTGATAGACTTTTTCAATGGAGCAATACCACAAATTTTAGGGTTAAAAAAAAGGCCAAACAAAAGAAATTTAAGTTAGAATTATGTCAGACATCCAAAGAATTTAAATCAAATTTAGTATACCACACATATGAAGTGGGTTTTTTGGTGATGGTGGTGATTTTCCAGTTAGCAGCACAACTCCCTACCACTATACCTGCCACCCTACCACCTATCAGGGCTATTTTTGGAGACAGTTCATTAAAATGGGGAAGATAAGGGTCTGGAGGGGGGAATGGCATGATGCTCACAGAAAACTGAGTGAAAAGTAAGTAAATCAGTGTAAACACCTTTAATAATGACATTTCCTTTCTCCCTGGAGTCCTGCAAGTGTCTCCACCTCTCATACCCCAGAAGGTGAACCATGCTCCCAGGGCAAGTTTAAGCAGAAGGCAGAAAAAGTGAACTGGAGCCTCTATAAAGTATCCTCCCAGAATATATACCTGAATACCTATGATGGTCACTCCCTTGATGAGGGCTGATAGCGTGTAATCATCCCCTTGTTGGGATTTGCAGTAAGTGGCCAATTAGTTGAGGGGCGTTTGCCTGGAGGTGTGGCCTTTTCAAGTATATAAGGAAGTCTGGCAAAACTCCTCTCCTTTTTGCTCAGTCTTTCATCTGGTCTCTCATCTCTGTGCTCCCTGCCTCACCTTGCACCTGTAAGTCTCTGCAGCTAAGTGCCATGGACCTGGGGACATGCCAGTCTTTACAAGCATGTGAGTCCTTCAGATAAGTCTCTCTACATATTTATACACAAATTCATTGGTTTTGCTTTTCTGAAGAACTCTTACATTTGGTTCTAAGAGTGGTTCCAGACAAACAAAATCATAAAGGTGGGGTTTCTAAATTAGTTCACAAGTCAAACTATTCTTACTGGTGCTGATGACTCTACCTCTCTTAGCATAGGAAGTATTCTTACTAAACTGCTCTCTGTAGTGCTAATGACTCTCCTAATTCATAGTTTGACGTGTCAATAATAACACCCAAAACACCACCACTAATAGGTCTGTTATTAGTGAGAAATAAGACTGTATGTGAGCGAGTGTTACATATTTTTCTTTTGTCAGGATGACACTAAGGGGAGCTGGTTGGTTGGTCTTACACGAAGGTACTGAAATAAAAATTTAACAAATGGAGCTCAGAGTTTCTGAGTCACAGCTCAAGTATCACATAAAAGATCTTAGAGTTGTCAACTGTGCCTCAAAAGAAACCTTCATGTCTTGTAATAACAGAGCTAACACTGCTGAAAATTCAAATAGAAAATCTTATTTCGAGAGTGGCCGAATTACAAGGTCAACTAAAATCCCAACCTCGAATGATGTCTGGTGCTAACACTGAGCACAGTGATTGGAAAGAAATGGGATCTGGACACTTGAGATGGGGGTCATGTTGGCAGATAATCAGAAAACTAAGCCTCTTAATTCCATTGAGCCAGCCCTGCCAATAAAATTAACACTTCTACCCTCTCTTGTGAGTAACTCAGCTGGCCTTAATGAATCTAAGGTTTCACCTGTGGCAGAGGCTAGCCACCCCCCCCCCCACCTGAGGCAAATGTTTTACAGAACACTGCTCAGTGTCCCCCACCACCCATTTCTGCTTCCAGATCTGTAACTTTTCCACCTACATTGGAACCAACTCAGCAGTCTATCCACTGGGTTTCCATGATGGTAGGTTGCAAGGGAGATTGCCTATCTTTCTCCCAAGAAGCCACTGGGGGATTCCAATTGCCAGAGACAAGGTCCTTGAGTTAGTAGCGTGCAACTTCCTATGAAGCTCCCTCCCAGACTTGTGACTAGAGTTATGTCCCAGTGAGCCCCAAAAGATGATGTACAAATTGTGACCCATGAAGGAGATAGTTCTAAGTATCAATTATGACCACGAGACTTTATATATGACCAGCTGCAGACATAAAGACTACAATGGCTAAGTAGTTCTTCTTTATATGTGTGCATAAAGTAATTTTTGTGTTCTTAAAATATATAAGTGGGGCCAGGACATTTCTGGCAAAGATGTAACAGGTGCCAAGCTGACATGGGGTAGACTCTGATCATTAACACAGTGTGTCAACTTGGCTGCCTGAGTCTCTGTATTGGCAGCCATAACACAGTCATTCCCTTGATGAGGTCTGATGTAAAGAAATTGTTATTTTGAGGGATTTTCTAAGAGCACCCAATGAGGAGAGGCTTTCATCAGATGTGTGGCCTATACTGAGTATATAAGGAAGTGGAGTAAAGCTGGATAGCTTTATGCATGATCTTGATCTTTGACCTGGCTTTTCATCACTTTGGTTCTTGCCTTTCTCTGGATTTGTCAGTCTTTGAAGTTATGTGCCAAAGGAGCTCCGTTGGCCTATTGGCAAGAGGTGGCACTGCAATCCTGGAGACATGTGGTTCAAATCCACCAGATGCTCCACTGGAGAAGGAGTGTGTGCCAGTTGGATCTGATTTGATAGTGCATAACAGGAAAGGAAGGGGAAAGGGGAAAAAAAGATTGGGAGGTGAAAGATGTTGAAGCCATGTGCCATGGACAGGAACTTGCTAGACTCTGTGTATGTCACCTCCTTTAGATTAATCTATCTATCATCTGTCAGAGGTTGTGAGGGTAGCACAAGGTTCAGATCAATTGTTCATAGGGTCACTATGAGTCAGCCAACAACACAACATGTATGTATATACTCATATACATACATCAGCATGTACACATATATGTGCTTATATATTTATTTTGCCCAAGTCTCTTTGGACTAATGGAGTGGGGGGGATTTATAAAGAAAACATAAAAGTGAAGCACTGTCTTACCGAGTATACTTGTTGGTGGTGAGCAAACCCAGTTGTCTTTTACGCAGCAAAGAAGTAGCATCAAATCCCACCCTGGTTAGTTTCTAAATTAAAGCAAGAAAAGAAAAATTCATTGATACCTAATTATATGATGAGACACAGGAGAGGTTTTCAATTTCATAGAAGGCAACAAAGTAAGTGCTAATGTAACAAAATGGTGTGCATAAAAATCTTGGCAAGGGGTTTGAGAGTCAGCGCCACCCCTCTGCCCAAGCCCCTTCCATCAGCTTCTACCTGGGAGGGTGAAGCCACCAAGTTACTGAGTTCAGGGATAGCAAAGGACATTCAGGTGTTCATCAGACTTTCTACGTGACCTATACTGAACCCCCCAGAACAGGATTTTCCATTCTGCTGTCCTATGACCATCAAGATGGCTTGGCATCTAACCACAGACTGTCTGTGGAACTTAGAAGAGACTCAAAAACCCCTCATATCCTGACTATACATCCTGGCTTTCTACTTAAAATATACAGTCACTAAAACTGTGTCCTGCTGCTGCTTCCAAGTGTTCACTGGGAGAAGGCACAATGTTAGAATTACTGATGAAACTCAGGTAACAATCAATGGGGGGAAACACCTCCAAAGGCAGGTGGCTGATGGGTAGGATAGAGGGGGTTCCTTGCCTGTTCTCACTGGTTCTACCAGGTTTCTTCAGGAACCGTCCTGAGCCACTCTTTAGTGTTCAAGGTACCTAAGTGTTGTGAGTGAGAGGTGCTGACAGCAGAGGGGACAGGATGGTGCCCACCTTCGTCTGCAGCTCCTCCTCCACGAGCTGCAGTCTTTTCTTCTCCATTTCCTTCTGCTCGATGCTCTCCTTGGTCAGAGGGTTGCAGTTGTTATGTCCAGGAAGCAAACGGAAGTAGCGCTTCTTTTCGGGGTCGAAGTAATACCCTGGTAGATCTTTGGTCAAAAGAAATACAACTCACTTCACCTGAACACTGTGAGAACACCTGGAAAACACCTGGCCAGGAGTCTGGTGGCCTGTGGTCAAGCCAGCCCCTCAATGCCAGCTGCCTGTCTGTTCTGAGAAAGAGGATGGGCTGTCATCATCAGTCACCATGCTGGATTGAGTCCAATTCAGCGGGGCAGGAGCTAACTGCTTCAGGATCACCCCGTTCCTCACACACCCATGCCTCCCTTTAGCATCTTCATTTGTTCCTACAATTTCTTCCAAACTGAGATCGAGCCAGTGACACATAGGGAAGCAAAGAGACACCAAGACACACATCGAAACCTTGGTTGAGGTGGGGGAGAAAGGCAGTGAGAACAGACGCAACCAGATGACAAGACAGGAGCAGGTTAACGTTTCCCCCCAGGCAGAGTCCTGTACCAGCAGACGGCCTTACCTGGCACAGGAGAACTTCCAGCTGTGCCGGAAGAGGTTGACGGGGCCTCGTCATTGCTGGGGCCAGGTTCCTGTTGACTTTGCGATGTAGCTGAGTTATGGCTGTGGACACACACAGTCATAGTAAATTACACCAAAGGGCTTAAGTTCTAGTCATTCTGACTGAGAAGGTTCTACAGTGGCAGTTCTCCAGCCTTCACCCTGACCCTGTGATTATTCAAGATTTCAGCTTTTATTTGAAGGTAGTGTACCTACTGCAAAGACACTGAAATTTGCCAAGTTTTTAACTTCTTGTCCTTTGCTTTTTATTTTAAAAGAGAATCTTGTTGTAGATGTTATCAAGTTGATTCCAACTCATAGCAACCTCACGTACCACAGAGAGGTGACCTTCTCCACAGGATGTCCTCCTCCAAAGGACCAGTCCCTCCTGTGAACATCCCAAGTATATGAGTTCAAGTCTTGCCATCTTCACTTCTAAGTACCTTTTTACTTCTAATTCTTCCAAGACAAATCTGTTCATTCTTCTGCAAGCTCATGGTATTATGATATTTTAAAAATTATTAGCTAACACCATAATTCAAAGGTACCAATTCTTCAGTCTTCCTTATTCATTGTCCAACTTCCACATGCATGAAGGAACTGAAAATAGTATGATTTAT
The DNA here is from genome assembly GCF_000299155.1 of Elephantulus edwardii. Taxonomy (NCBI): domain Eukaryota; kingdom Metazoa; phylum Chordata; class Mammalia; order Macroscelidea; family Macroscelididae; genus Elephantulus; species Elephantulus edwardii. Next base: position 13,261,583 of record NW_006399787.1, read on the forward strand.
ATTTGGCACACCTTACCCTTCAACATGACATCTTTGCATTAACACTTTAATACATTGATTTCTTGACCGCTGCTTCCATGAACAGGGAGCATGGCTCCAAGTAAAAGGAAATCTTCAATAACTGTGATCTTTACTCTGTTTTTCATGAATTTGCTTATTGGTCCAGTTGTAGGATTTCTGTTTTATGTTGAGGTCTATTCTGAACTGAAGGCTGTAGTCTTTGATTTTTGTCAGCAAATGCTTCAAATCCATTTCCCTTAAAGCAAGTAAGGTTATGCTATCTGCATTATTATAGGCTGTTAATGAGTCTTCTTCCAATGCTGTTGCTGTACTGTTCATATAGTTCAAATTCTCCCATCAGCATACAGACTGAGTTAAGTACAGTGAAAAGACACATTCCTGACGTATAACTTTCCTGAGTTAAACCAAGCACCAAGCACTATGTTCTGTTTGAACTAAACTACTGGAACTACTGTTCTACTGGAACAATTATTTCACAGTCTATATACAGTTTCTGGATGGGTACAACCACGTCTTACAGAAGTCCCAGTATTTCCAAAGTCATTCCTAATTTGTTCTGATCCACACAGTCATATAGTTAATTCTGTTATATGTAATCCACATAGCCTTTGCAAAATCTCTATCTCCCACTAAGATCCAAGCATTTGACATTAGCTCTATCACCAAGTTTCACATCTTCTGAATCTAGCTTTAATTTTTGGCAAGGTCCTTGTTGATGTACCACCATTTTTTAAATATCTTCAGCAAAATTTTGTGGTGTTATCAATAATATCTTCTTGCAATGTCCACATTCTGTTGCATCACCTTTGGACTGACTAAGCACATATATGGGACTCTTCCAGTAGCCTGGCCCAAGAGCTGGCTTCTACTTTCTTAGTACAGATTTATGAGCACTTATAGTGCCGTAACCAGCTATTGTTGAAACATCCCAATGGCATTCTGTCAATTCTAAGAATCTTGTTTTCCATCAATGGCTTCAATATATATAGCTTGCAATTCTTCTCTGTAATGAATGTATAGCATGCTAATTTCCTCTTCTCATCTCAACACACTTGCAAGTTTTGGGAAGCCTCGAAATTTTCCAGATGAAAAAGAGAACAGAATCTTTGTCATAAGAATTTTACCAACAGGGCTCACTTGTCTGCTTAAAAGTAATTACAAGGCCAGGCAAATTTCATTCTTTATTGGATTCAGTAGCACAGTTTAAATGTTCCTTGGCTATTATCCCTTACAGATGGAGAGACTGGGGTTCAGAAGAATAGAAGCAATTTGTTCAGTAGAATTGGGATGGAGCCACAGATAATATACTCAATTTGCCAAGTCAGGCAGCTACCATGGCAATCACAGGCAGAAGGAAACGGTGATAAAGCAAAAGGCCTTCTTTTTTTAAATCTTGAGAGAAGCCACTGTGAAATCCAGAAGCATACACATACCATAAGGAATACAAATTGCAAAATGAGGTGGAAGGGGCAAAATATCTCTTCTTTCTTCCATAAATCCCAAGGTGATGGGAAGCTTCAGCGCAGAGTGTTTCTTCCCTTCTATGATGGCCCAGAGCTTGCAGAAGCCACTGCTCTGAGCAGCAGCAGGCGGAGGATCCCATGTCATGACAGATGTCTAAGTTCCTCGTCCAACAACTGCTGCTCCATTCTTTCCACAGGAAGTCCAAGAGATGATTGTCCAGCACGTTTCCAGGAGACTCTGCCAAAGCTGAGCTAGACTCTTCTTGCAGAGCACTCGTTTTTGTTCCGCTTTGTGCTCTGGTGGGAAGGCAGGCTGGGGCCCAAAAAATATCCATGGTTCTCCTCACAAAACATACAAACACTGGGCACTGTCCTGATTTTTCACAATACGGAGCAAGCTTGGGGACTGGGCTCAGATGAATAGATTTTCTTCTGCACCAACTCAGATCAAAGGATGTCCTACTCATTGCCAGGCGGGCAGTCTGTTGAGGCCTTTACATACATTACTGTTGATACATAGAGAAGCATCAGCTCCATTTTGAACTAACTGAAAGTAACAGTGACTCAACTGATGAAGCAACTTGCCCAAATTGAAGTAAGACAAATGAAGAGTGTCAAACCCAGATGTCCCCATCCCAAAGCCCTTGTTCCTTCAACAGCACTTTGATGGTTTTTGTTGTCTGAATTAAGCTGCTCTAAGAGATGCTAGCGCTGTCAAGTTGCTTCTGACGCATAATGACTTTATATACAAAAGAAGAAAACATTACCTGGCCCTGCAACCAGCCCCACAATCACTGTTGTGCTTCAGCCCATTGCTGCAGTCGCTGTGCACCTCGCCGAGGGTCTTCCTCTTTCTAACTGACCTGTTTTACCTGGCATGATCTTTTCTCAGAACAGTATCTTGTTATTTGACACCTTCCCTGACAAACTAAAGAAAATCAATCCATGGGAAAGGGAGGTTTGGAATGAAGAAGAGTTTTGAAACAGACCCAAGTGTTTGCTTCAGTGAGGGGGAAACTTGTGAAACAGCTGTGCGAAGACATCTATGGCCAGGAGTCACATCTGCTGCCTTGAACCATGAAGAGATGCTCCCACTGAGGGAGGTGGGGGGAGAGGTAAAGAGGGTGATGAAGCTTGTTAAGGGAGTGCATTGTATTTCCTTCATGGGGAAAAAAAGAAGTGGAATATGGAAAATGCTGTGTTAAACAATCCCTCAGCTCAAATGATCCCCATCAAAATCAGGATCTTGGTTTCCTTGGATGCACTCAGAGGATACTGGGGGCCTCCGCTAAGCATTAAATAAGGATTTTTATTCTTAAGACTGGGTGGTGCATACTGCTCACAGGATTATTATTCTAATATACTTTTAAATGCGTGGCAGATTATACCGCACATATGCACATCCTTATCTATGTATATTTAGATAACGTGTAATGCATACATCTCATACACACACTGTATGTGTCTGCTCTTATTTGGTTTGGTAGTATTTTGCAACTTAGCCTGACTCAAGGTATGGTATTTTAAATTGCTGCACGTGCATGTAAAAGCTAGATGAGGAATAAGGCAGGTAGAAGAGAAGCTGATGGGGTGAAGAGTACTGAATATTTCATGGACTGCCAAAAGAAGAAACAAATCTGTCTCAGAAGAAGTGCAGCCTGAGCTCCTTAGCAGCAAAGAGGGTGAGGCTTTGTCTCACGTACTTTGGGGATGTTATCACGAGGGGCTAGCCTTTCTCCAAGGATATCATGCCTAGAAACACTGAGGGTCAGCAAAGGACAGGAGGACCCTCAGTGAGATGGACAGACACAACGCCTGCAACAATAGGCTTGGGCACAGTGGAGATGGTGAGGACAGCCGAGGATGGGGCACAGTTGTGTTCTGTTGTACACAAGGTCGTTATGTACTAGAGTCGACTTGACCTGAGAACGACAGGTTGAACTAATGACTTTAGGTTTCTAGAAATCTGCTTTCTTTGGCTAAAAAAAAAGGAAGAAAAAATTCACAAAATGGAGAAACAGCTCTTCCGTTTCATCACATAGTGTCTACTCTTTACCTCATCGCTAATGCTCTGGCTGGAAGCCTTGGTCACTGTGGAAATACAGCAGCCAAGTCTTGTCTCTACTCAAAGTGTGGCCCACTGTGCAACAACTTCCTGGAAGCCTGCTGAAACACAGTCTCCCCCTCGGGGTTCCTTTAGACCCACTAGCTCAGAATCAGCATTCTGGCAACATGCCCCATGATGTATATGCTGGACATCTCCAGGAGGCCAAGGGCGAAAAAAGGCCCCTGGATCACTTACCTCTCACTGGAGTCATTTCTCGGCCAAGGATTATTCTGCTGGCTCCTCCTTGCAGATCTTCTCCTTGTCTGCCAGACACCTTTGTACATTTTTGCTCCTGAAAGGGAAAAATAAAATTATATACACACAGGTCCTTCTGGATAGCCTCCTTCATACTTGGTGAACTGGGCAAGAGTCAAAGCTGACCTGAGTTAAAGCTGGCAAACTGAGTGTTACCTGTCAGTCAGGCTGTCTCTAGGTAAAAGACAATTGTGGAATCCAAGACTTTGGTAGCATTATTATTATTATTATTATTATGCAAACTTTTTAACATGCAGCAAGTAAAAAACAAGATGGAGACCAGGACCTTGAAGGGGGAAAAGAAAAAAGTCATCTCACAAAAGGAAGTTTGGACGGGCGCATTTGTACGTTAGGCTACAGCGAGGCACCTCTTTGGCTCCAGTTTCTCTCGAGCTGCACATGAGATGCCCGGACTGACAGCTGCTCCCTTTCCACTCCCTGAGCAACCTCTGTGAGGTGGTGAAGCTCTCAAAGCTACTTTAAAACAACAGTTTTACGTCTCCCATAATTGCTCTGAGGTTCTGATCCTTCTCTACTAGATATACCAAAATATAGATTCCCCCCCCAAAATATAGATTTGTTTTCTATCCACACAACCCCCCTCATTTACAAAGGCAGTTGATGGTGAAAATGTTCTCATCACACAGTTGTAAGAGTGATAGAAACAAGGAAAAGGAAGAATACAGAGTTTTATTTTTTGTGTGCTTCAAGAAAAGGATACTCATGTACTTTTTTTTTTAATGAAAGGATAAAAATACTTTCTAATAACAAAGGCTCTACGTTTGAATCCACCAGCTGCCCTGTGGGAGAAGAATGGGCAAGCTCCTCTCATACAATAACTTGCCTCTGAAAACCCACTGGAAGGTCAGCTCTGGGTCAATTCTGACTCACACAACACTACTACCACTGAAATGGCCACAGTTCTTTCAAGTGAGGTTCATTCCCGACAGAAACTTTATTTTATGTAACTTTAATCTTTGACTAACAATCAAAATATTTTGAGTTAACAGTGAGAATCACATTAGGGTTTTGGAAAAAAAAGACTACTACTTCATACTATCTCAACTTTGACATTATCCCACTCTCTGGAGAACCTGATAATAACCTGCATATTTTAAAATGATATTTAAATGTCACAATAAAAACTGGAAAAATAATCTCTAGAGCTAAATGCAACTAAAAAAATTGATCAGTAAGCTTCTGAATGCTGAAGAAAATAATAGTCTTTTTGTTTGCTTTTTATCTAAGCAGTTGTTGTTAAGCACTGTCAAGATGGAAATGACTCATAGCTGAGCCTCCAGCAGGTTTTCAGAGGCAGTAAATCACATGGGAAGAGACTACTCATTTTTCTCCCAAGGAGTAGCTGGTGGATTCAAACCAAGTGCCTTTGGGTTGGCAGCACAACTCCCTACTGTGAGCCATCAGAACTCCACTAGATGTCTTTTTAATGCTAAATCACTCCATATTCTGGATATATAACTTAGTGCTTATTAAATGGATTCTGTGCCAATCTGAGTATGCTGTTACTTGGCCTATGGAATGACCCTACAAAGCAGTGCCAAGTCATCCTATGTCACTCTTACGATCTTTGCTATGTGTTGAGCCTCTTGTTGGAGCCACTAAGGCAATCCATCTCACTGAGAATCCCTCCCTTTTTTAATGACCCTCTACTTTTCAAAGAGGGATGCCAGGATTGATCCCTCCTGATAGGATGCCCAAAGTATGGGAGACAAAGTCTCACTACTCTTGCTTCTGAGGAACATTCTTCCAATACAGATTTGTTCTTTGGGCAGTCAATGGAATATCCAATATTCTTTGTTGTCAATACTATCATTAAAATTTTTCAATGCTTTGCTTGCTTAGACCACGTGTGAGACTAATTTCTATCGTGGAAGAGTGCAGTGGGCAGATCGCATGCTCACCGTTGATGAGACCCTGCCCACCCCAAGGGCTCCTGGACCTTTGCCTAACACCTGACAGAGCAGGCGACCCAAGGGGGTCATGAACAAGCTCATTTGGCTCCTGTTCAGGACCAGGCCTGCTCTGAGGGCTTCTTGCCAGGATCTACGGAGCTCCACAACCCTGAGAAGGCACGTAGGGACCCTCAGTGTCCAGGGACTGGGGAGGGGCAGGGAGGCCCCTCACACTTCCTGACCCTGCCCTATTTCCTTCCTTCTTCATACTGGAGTGCTAATGATTACCCAGGCAGGCATTTTATTGTTTCTCAGACAGGAGTCTCTGGTGAGGGCTTAGACATAAAGCTGTGTGAAACCATACAAGGGTAGTTACGACTGCTTAAGGTACCAGTTTTGCCTTGTTTGACCTTGGCTGCTTGCCTTCTTGCCCAGATGGGGCCCCTAAAAATCATACTTCCTGGACCCAAGGAAGGGCCTGCACTTGTTCAGAGAATCCATAACAATTTAAAAGCAGAGGAAAAAAAGATTATATATATATAAAACCCAAACAACCTGACAAAAAAAAAAAAAAAAAAGATTATATACCACAACTGTGTGGGAATGATCATGGGAAAGCAAGCTTGGTTCAAAATAGGTTAATCAATTAAAGTAATATATCATATAAATAAATGGGAAAGAAACATAATTATCTCAACTACATATACATTATATCATTACATATA
>NW_006399787.1:13268536-13291582 GCF_000299155.1 Elephantulus edwardii
ATTGATTCAGTGACTGGGGTTATCGGGATGGGAGTGTCAGAGACAGTGCGACTGGCACAGGACAGAGCAGAGTTTAGGGCTGTTGTGCATAGGGTCGCTATGAGTTGCAAGCGACTCGATGGCACATAACAACAACATAATAAAATATGAAAAATATTGTAATTGTATATTGTAGATATAAATTATATATAGGGGAGCTCTGGTGGCCTAGTGGTAAGAAGCTGCACTGCAATCCCAAAGGACCATGGTTCAAGGCCATCAGCCGCTCTGCAGGAGAAGGATGAGCAATCTCCTTCCATAAGATTAACTGCCTCTGATAAACCCACTGGAGCATCAGCTATGGGTCAGTTCTGACTCTTTTGTACACAACAACATATGTATAAATGCATATATACACACATATACATATTCCCAACACTGTTCCATGATACTCAGCTAGAAATAGAAGGAGGAAGGGAATGAGGACTGACTGCTGATAGAGGGTTTTTCTTTTAAGCTTCCTAGATAGTCTTTACTTTTATATGACCAATAATTGCTTTATCTTGGTATCCCAAATGAGTGAGTAATCATCATGATATATGTCTGTCTGGGATCCATGAAATGAAATTATGATCTATCAACCCAGAGAAACAAAGCACTGTTGTTACGTGCCGTCTAGCCGGCTCCGAATCACAGCGACCCCACATAGAACAGAAGGAAACCCTGCCCAACCAAACATTAGACATACTGAAAGCCTCTTATTCAATTGTTTTTTTGTATTTTCAGGAATGCGTGACTATATACTGGTCAAAGTTTTATAGGCTTTCTAGTGATTTACGATGTCCAAGTGTGCACGTTTGTTTGCTTAGGCAACATTCCACTGAAATACCAGCTTTCCAGAAAGTTGAGTTGTGGCACTGTCCATCTTCTTAAGACAGCTCTCTTGTTTGTTTTCAAATTTGAACCTGGCTTGAAAGTTAACTTTTTCCAAAGCTGAAAATTTATGTTTTGTGCATACTTGTAATTACACTGATATTTCACTGTGCTGTGCTGTCTCTCTCATTCATTTTGATTATACTCTTATTGAAAGACATTTTTAGTAAAAGTTTAAAAAAGGGTCTTTATAGTTAAAGAATCATGGAATAGAATTTGTATTTAATTAAAATTATAAGAAAGGCCCTTATTATGTATGCTTGGATCACAATCAAAAACCTAAAAGAAAACAAGTAGAATTGTTAAATCTTTTGGGCTTTGCTATCAGCTTGATGACCTCAATGAGGTATACTTTATTTGAATATATAATCTTTTTTTAAAAAGGAGTTTATACAAAGAGATTACAAGGTACTAAGTAGAAATGACTAGTGTGTTATTTAAAACCTTTCTTTTAAGTAGCATAAATCTCCTTTTTCCCCATTTTTTATAGCACTTTGAGGTTTAACTTACCAAGCAAATATTAAAGTTTTAAAAATATGATAATCCTAGACTTTAAGTCTTTTTAAGATAAAACAAAAAAGTGAAATATATTTAATGTTCCTTCTGTAATACATAACTCTTCATCTTAAGCTGAAGATCCTGAACAGAATCAATAAGCATAAAATGAAGAACTCTGAATGTACTCTTACACTATCTAAATGAGACGAAAAGTATGGTGGATAGAGAGCTTCCTCCACCTTATGAACACAGGTAGCAATACACAGTCCTGACTGCTGTGCTCCATGGAGTCGGAACTGACTCACAGCTGACCCTCTAGCGGATATTCAGAGACAGTGAGTCACTCGGGAGGAGACTGCTCCTCCTTCAGAACTGGTGGATTTGAACTGTGTGACTTTAGGGCAGCACTTCTCACCACTAGACCACCAGAGCTCCCTAACCTTAGCCTTCTGTAACTCTCATGTGTCAATCAGATGGGTTCCAGGTTGCACTCATTCATTTTTTTTTTAAAAAAATTTATTTTATTATTTGTGTGTGTACGTGTACCGTCAAATCAGATCTGACTGGTACAGGAGGAGATTGTCCCTCCTTCCTCGGCAGAGGATCTGGTGGATTCGAACCGTGCGCCTCTAGGATTGCAGTGCAGCTTCTTGCCACCAGGTCACCAGAGCTCCCCTGACTTGTTCATTCTAACTACCTCTTATTTCTTGCTGTTACTATTTCTTTGAACTTACTGTGCCATATTTTCACAATGGTTCCATCAACTTTCAAAGGTTCTGCTGCCTTGGTTTCAAGTCTTTCGGACTCTGCTAGTTTGAAAGCAGATATAGAACAGTAACGTCTTTATCAGCAAAGTTTTTAAAGCCCTGCTTTAAACCTTTACTGGGGTCTCTGTAGAGGTGAATACCTTTGATTTTACTTACCATTTTACTCACAAGCAGTCAGCTTATCTGCAAAGACTTGACATAACTTCCAAAATGCTTCTCTGCACTCCAGAGCATTGTACAGTTGCCTAGTGTGAGCAAATTGCAGTTTTGCCAATAACCAGCCCTTTCCCTTCTACAGGATATTATTCCTGGCCCCAATATTCTAAGGCACCGGAAAAGGCCCAACCAGGCTTTGAACCTGCAGAGTGGAAGGTGCTCTGGCCTTATGGCCTAGACTATCCCTACACCACCAGAGGCAGTAACTTGCCTATGAGACAACCTTCCTCCTCCAGGACTCCCCTAGATTGCCTCTATTCAGCCCAAGGAGGTATATGATAACAGCATAATAGGGACTTGATTTAGGCTGCAGGGCATCCCACCCACCAGCATGTGTGTGGGGCCTTTGGAGCAGCACCCTAGGGTATTAACCAGTTTTCCAGGGAGTGTCTCAACATCTTCCCTAGAGCAAAACTGGGGTGGGGCCACGGAGTTGATCTTCGGGTTATGAAAATGTTCTGGAATAAGATTTAAGTCATGGCTGCATAACTTTGTTAACACACCATAAAAAACCCACAAAAGAGCCACCACAAACACTGAATTGTGCACTTCTAAGGAGTGAATTTGATCTGTGAATTAATTTATTTGTGTGTGTGTGTGTGTGTGTGTGTAGAAAGTTTAGGCTTTACTATTGAGCCTGAAGTGAGAACCATTTTACGTATCCACCAACAGGCGAATTATTAGATAAATTATGGCCCAGCCTTCTATGGAATTCGGTGGTCTGTAAAACTTAACACAAAATGGCCTCCACAACATGCTTTTTGCAGATTGAAAAGTATGTGGGCAAGGGGACAAGGGCTGGAGAGAGAAAAAAATGCAAGCAGTTGAGTTTCGAAGGACTAAAGTGTAAGATTCTAGCATTTTTTTTTAAAAAAAACATAACATTTACTCAAGAAATACCTCAGGTTTTGTACCAGTGGCCACCCACAAATTGGTATTTTTAACTCTATTTTTCAATGAAAAGAGTATCTGCAAATGGGGTTTAAGAAGACCCCCTGACATGTTCTCAACACACAAGGAACCTCAGCTGGTTTGCCTCTAAACATGGTTATTCAACCAGGTCTCCACTGTTATTTAAAACCAGAGTTTGGAATCATTTCTTTCCCCTAGTTCACGCCTGCTGTACAGTTCAACTCACAAGGAAATGCTTGTAACCCCACCCCCGCCCTCATCCCCCAAAAGGTAAAGGACACAAGACATTTTCAACCAAGTGAAAACCTACCAAAGTCAGTTGAAGAGTTTTACCAACTTGCGCAATCTGAAATGGATTTAATTCGGGAGTTAGAAAACCAGATAGGGTCAGTAGGCTCTTTAGAATTGAGTTTGGCGAAACTTTGTCTCGATCCTTTGGGCGTGTTTTCATGCTTCGTAAAGGGTCAGTGCAAACGGGAGATACCCTCGGTGAGATGTACTGGCACAGCTGCAGCAACAATGGGCTTATGACGGAGACTGGCCAGTGCTCCCTTCTGCTCAACACAGGGTCCCTATGAGTCCGAATGGCTGGTGGGGGGACCGCTTTAACAACAGTCAATGGAAGTGAGCTGGTGCGGGCAAGTCGGGGAGTGGGAGGGTTTGCTAACGCAACTTAGATGAAGGGCCCAAGCGCTGGACTCAGGCTTTGTCCACGGAAGGGTTCCATCACTTACTAGTTGGGGCGTGAACTTGGGCAAACTACAACCTCAGGAACGCCTCTTTCTGCAACTCACAAAGATCGGATCAACGGGGGTCTCACCTCCGGCGGCCTTACGGAAAACTTGCGCCAGTCAACACAGCGCCGAGCATTTAGTAAACTGACAAGACGCAGTGAACTGTTCCGTACATCAATCCGGAACAATTTCTCACGATCTGAACTTTAAAGACGGACGAAGCCTAGGGTCCACAGTGCAACTAAAAGCAGGTGGTCAGCAGGCCCTTCACCACCCGGACATAGACAAATGTCCTTTCTGCTTCCCCCCTTCCCCAGGTTCCCACCATGGGTCCGACGGGCCCGGCCAAGTATGGTGCAACCGAGGCCACGAGAACCTGCATAAACGGAGCGTGCATGCCTGGTCCGCATCCTCGGTCATGAGCAGGACCACATTCCACGTGCCTGGCTGCTCCGGGCCCCTTTCCGTGGCCGGCCAGCCCCCTCGATCACCGGCCCACGCCCGAGCTCGGAGGGACCAGCATCCACTCCGGCCCGACATCAGCGGGTACCCCGGCTGGCACCTACCCACCTGAGGATACGGTCGGCTCTGCCAGTCCCTAGGGCCTGTTTTCACAGGAGACGAACCGAAGCTCGGAGGGATCTGAAACAACCAAGGTAGAGCGCCTGCGAGTTAGGCGTTCCAGTGCTGGGGCTGCGCCTTCTTATAGGGCCACGAAAGACGGTGCTTGCTTCTCATTGGGTGTGCTTCTGGCCCTCCACGTTGATAGGGTCGCTTCAGCTGGGGGTGGAGCGTGGGAGTTCGGTTCCGGTCAAGCCTAGCCGCGTGTCTGCAGACGTGTCCGGGGACGTGTCTGTGCCGGGCGGGTCTGGGGGCGTGGCCGGGACGTGGATGAACGTGGACGGGGCGTGACCGTGTGGAGGACAGAGGATGAAGGATGCCTCGCGGCGCTGTGAACGATAGTGATTGGCATATACCTGTTCATGTTAGCTACCTTCTAGTTGCCTCTGACCCCGTGGATTACGGAACCTTGGAACCTTTCGGGGATCCTGCGCCATTCTCACAATCTCAACCCTAGTCAAGTCCGTGGTTGTCCGTTTGTCTCATGGAGGGTCTTCCTCATGTTTACTGACCCTCTATTTTTCTAAGCATGATGTTTTTCTCCCGACACTGGCCTCTCCTTTATTAGATAAACCCGTATATGTGGGAAAGAGTTCTCGTGGCTTAGCTGTAAAAGAGATGCGCGGCGAACCTGAAGACGTGGTTCAAATCCACCAGCTGACCTGCGGGAAAAAGATGGGCCAATCTCCTCTAAACGCGATTCAGGGACTCTAGGTTCCCACTGGACAGTTCATAAAACCAATAAGTTATGTGTGACAAAGTCTCCCTGCTTCTAAGAAACACACTCGGTTCGCTAACATCACAATTCATTATTCTTAGGTCTTCCTTATGCCTTGTCTAACTTTCACGTGCATTTGAAGCAATTGAAAATACAGTGCCTGGGGTTTAGCGCATCTTAAATCTTTAAAGTGACATTCTTGCTCTTTAGAGGATTAAGGAAGTCTTTGGCAGCTGATTTACTCAATGAGATAATGCCATTTAATTATCTTTTTACTTTATTAGTTTCTGTAACCAAATCCAGGCAGATAAAAACCTTACATATTTAATCCAGTGCATTTTGCACACGCGCGCACGCGTGTGTTTGTGTGTGTTGATTGCCATTGAGTGGAAGACGACTCATAGCAACCCTATGAACAAAAGAACTGAAGCCTGGGGGGCGGGGACGAGGAAAGTAATTGTACACCAATAAAATATATTTTTTTTCCAAAGAGAAAAGTAAACTGGGTGGGGGGAGGGCTGGGTAGGGAGGAAAACGTGAAACAATGAATATATGGAAATCCAAGTTCTCTATAAACTTTTGTTAAAATCTCAATTAAAATAAAATTAAGAAAAAAAAGACCTAAAGCCTTTCTATAACTATCGTGGTTTCTCAAAGCTCATAGTTTCCAGTGGATCCACTTCCTAAACAACATGCCTCTGGAAATTCTATGCACTTTGAAAAATGATGATAGTTACACACACCTAATTGAGTTGTTTTAAACTTTAGCTGTGCTGTCAACTTTGGAAAAAGTATCCCCGTTGTACTCTGTTGAGTTGGCATTGGAAAAAACAACAGTCATATTGATCTAGAAATGGTAAACTTAATGCCCCCACCCCTGCGTTGGTACAGGGGTAACACAGGTTTAATGTTTTTGATGCTACTTTTTTGGATGTAGATCATGAATCTAAGCAAAGGGTTTTGCGTGGAAATTGCTTCCTTCTTTACTTGCAGCTGACTAGACCAGCCCCAAATAAGTCTGCTGGCCACTTGGGGACACTGTTTTCAAGAGTAATACTTGGGGGGGGGGAAAGATAAATATTTAAGAAAGGAATATTGTGTTGAGGGGAAGGCAAAAGGCTTTGTGTTGGAGAGAAAGGGGAACAAAATTAGGCAGTTTGGGACAGTCATTTAGAAGCCCCTGTGACACAGTGCCCTATGTGTCAGGCTGTTAACTCTGAAATCAGTGGTTCAAATCTACCAGGTGTTCCAAGAGAAGTCACCTGTCTTTCCATAAAGATTTACAGCCCAGGAAACCCAACAGTGGAGGGCTGCTAGAAGGCAAAATTGACTTCAAGGCATTGAGGTGGCTGACCTAAGGTCTACTTTTCTGGGATGGATAAAGGTGAAGGCTCTGAACTAACAGGTAGGAGGTCAAAGTTCTTGGCCCAACTTTTCCCTACTTGCTGTGTGGCCTGCGGTGAAGCTATTCCCTTCTCTGAATCTCAGTTTCTTCTGTTGAATCAAGAAAGTTGATTCACCACCACAGTAGAGAGAACTGACAGATACATGGAGAATTGTCACATATAACATTTTTAGATTTTACATTTTTTAATTATTTTAAAAGATATATTCTCAGAAGTGGAATTGCTAGTTAAAAAGTGGAAAGTTGACCTCCACTATCCCAGTACAACAAACTGAAAGTTGAATGGTGGATCTTTGCAAATATTTTTAAATGTCTTTTTTTAAAAAAGTTAAATTCTCTGACATGTACTTGCTAGTTATGATTATCTATCTAAATACATATTGTCAAATTGTTTTTCAGATGTGCATATCAGATTTTATTCTCAAGATGTATGAGTGTGTGTGAAGTTAATTCTACACTGTATGTTATTAATCTTTTAACAAAAATGAAAGGAAATTGAGAAAATATTTTTATGTTCTCAAAAATGCTTAATTTGTTCAAACACTCAGAATTTTCAGGATATTCTCTACATGTAATGCCTGTACCAGGTATGAACTGACAGCCATTACTCATTAAAAGGAAAATGGAAGACAGTAACAGGCACTTGGCCCTAGTTTTGTAAGCCGGGGTGGGGGGAAGCCATTTGCTAGTGGGGTCAACTCTAATTCATGGCGTCCTGATTCATGGTGACACGTGTGTCAGAACAGAACTGTGCTCTTTGGGATTTTCAATGGCTCTCCCTCACCCCTAGATAATTTACCAGTTTGTTCTTTATGAGAAAAAAACTGTGGTGGAATAGTACATTATAAGTTGGGCTGTTCATCATCTGTTCCTCAGGAGAAAGATGGTCAGCCTCCTCCCATAAAGATTTATAGCCCCGGAAGCCGGATGAAGGGTTGCCATGAGTCAGACACACACACACCCACAGAAAGAGCCATTCAGGAAGGCATTTTTAGCAATACCCTAAAAGGAGTATTTCAGCTCAGGAGTTTCTCAACAAGTCCAGCACATGGAGTGGGAAAGCGGTATAGAGAAGTGGTCAGAGGCATGAGAGATGTAAATATAAGCAAAATAAAGGACAGCCTCATGGAACTTGATCTGACTTGGATGTGCACAGGGAGAAATTCTAAGGTGAACAAACAACAAGTCAGCTCATGGAAGAATTAGGTTTTTGTTCTGAATGAAAAGGGAGTCTTGGTAGCAAATCCACAAGGTAGTTTGGAGCTTGGTGACAGAGTCCCAGAGGCTGGGGAAAAGAGTTTACTGTGAGTGGCAGTGGCAGCATCTGAAGGTTTGAGAGTAGACACTGACATTGACAAGAACGGTGTTTGGGGAAAAATCACTTAGACAGGAAACTAGAGGGGAGAGATCTGAGAAGTTAGCTGGGAGGATGGTCAGGTATTGCCGCAAATGCATCTATTGGACAGATTTGTAGCAGTGAATGCATATAAAGTTTCCTCTATAGATGCAAGACAAAAAGTACTTTATCCTTTCTGTCTGCTTGTAATGACAACCAAGATTGAAGTCAGAAAAACTGTTAACACATAAACCATTTCTTTGACAAAAGGAACCTTAAAACATTAAGTGTTAAAAAAAAAACCATGCACATTAAGTTCACATGAAGGGGGAGATAAAAGCAAACCACTGAAGTGTAAGGTAGTTAAACCAGTGCATTAGCAACAGAGATGGAAGGGAATGGAGTAGGGAAGACACATCTCAAAAGGGAAAAATTGCAAGACTTGAACACTCAGTGGTGTTGGTAAGCGCCAGGTGGGTCAACTAAGACTTTCAGTGACTCTATAAGCAACACATAGAAACCTTGCTCCATCCTCAAGGTTTCTGCCATGCTGAAGCCCATTGTTGCAGTTACAGTGTCAGTCAAACAGGACTCTATGCTAAAGAGCTGGGAGTCCCACGAGAAGGCGGGATGAATTGGTTGAGTCTTGCTGGATGACCAGCAACATGGAGCCAGCTTCTGGTCTTCTAAAACCACAGTGCTATTACATGCCTTGGGCATCTGCAGCAGACATGGAGTAAAATAGATGAAAGGACATTTACAAATTAATGTACAGAGGAAGCTAGCTTAGGTTTCTAAGCCTATTTCCTTATTAAGTAAAAGAAGATAACAATAGTTACTGAAGAGAGTTGTTTCGAAGTGGTAACACTACCTACAGTAAAGCACATTAGTTGGTGTCCAGCTTCCATAAGTTAAATACTTTTTATTATGATTATGGCTTGGTGTTTAGATGGTACTTCTTGAATACATAAAGAATAAAAGAATTTTTTTTATCCTCACTTCATCTCCAAATTGAAAGTCAAGGCAAATAGTTTTCTTTAGAAATGTGTCTAAAATGAATCAATATTAAATTTGACTTTTTTTCCAGAAAGATTTATTTCTTGGTACACCTCCATTTCAATTTTATAGACTGCTGATGTGAATATTTCTGTTGTGAGAAATGTTTCAGTGTTGAAAAGCACAAACTCCCTTTGTGACCGTGCAAAGTATGGAATGCTTGGCCAATTTGTGTGTCATCCGTGCTCAGGGGCCATGCTAATCCTCTCTGTACAGTTCCAGTTTTAGTATATGTGCTGCTGAAATGAGCAAAAATTTGACTTTTTTTAAAAAAAATATGTTAAATGTTACTTTTACCCATGAAAATGAGAATAATTGGGAAGAGTTCCAGCCCCATCTAATTGTGGGTATTTTAATAAAGATTATAAAACAAAATGTATATGAAGGGTTGAAAGGAATCAAAATTTGGTTTGCAAACTGTCACTCAAATCACAATAAAATAAATGAATACATAACAATGACATTGACTTAGTGACTGGGGTAATGGGAGTAGATGTATCAGAGACAATAAGGTTGAATAACAATAGAGCAGAGGCTCAGAGCTGTTGTACATAGGGTCTCTATGAGTCACAGGTGACTTGACGGCACATAACAACAAAAACAACATAAAAGGAAAAAAACAGCCAAACCCACATACATGTTAAAGAAACTAGACACGAAGAGTATACATTATTTGATTTCATTTATGTATTCATATGAAATGTTAAAAACAGTCAAATTTGTAGAGACAGAAAGTAAAAAAAAAAAAAGGCTGTCAGGGTCTGGAAGTGGAGAATGAGGGATAAGAAGTGATAGCTAGCTACAAGGTGGGGCAGCTAGAAGCTCTTGGGGGCGCGGGTAGCCCATGGGGAGCTGCACAGCTAACCCACATTCTCTGGTGCTTCCAATCCACCCTCCACTCAGTGGGAGAAAGACAGGCCGGGGCCTCTCATGTGATTTCTAGCCTTGAAAACCTGGTGGAGGATCAGCCATGAGTCAGAATAGAATTGTCAGCAAGAAGATGGTGAACTAGAAGGTTCAGGGGTTGCTTGTTTTGTGGTAAAATGGTTTTTAATGACATTTAATGAAAATTCTCTCTCCTCCATTTTCACATGTAATCCTTCACAAAACTAACTGCCCATGATAAAGACTGGGGAAAGATTGAAATCTTTAGATAAGCCATACATTGTTCACTCGAGTCTATGGTTGTCTGGCTAACAAGGACAAGGCCGCGACTTTAGCAGCACGGGAAGTGGAGGGGCCTCGAGGCAGCCTTGGCAAAGCTTTCCTAGCAGCTGGATGGGGAGTGGGGCCCATTGAAAGGGGCAAGCCTTCCTTCTCCTGCCAACAGAGAGCAAGAGGGGAGGAGACGTGCATGTTTCTATCTGGATCGTGACCTCAGTAGCGTATGAGATTTTCTTGAATCTGTTCCTCTTCTTACAGTCCTTTCTCCCTCTGGAATTGAGTTTCTGGAACTTGACCTTTTTTCCAGTCATGTGGCACCAGCTGTGGGGACCCTCCTTAGAGTGGGAAAGGAAGGGTTCGTACTCAGACACATCCTATGTGGGGAGATAAGGCATAACTGGTTTGTAGAATGCAGACATGCAAACATCATAAGCATGTCCAAGCTGCCGCTTGCCCATTACGTGAATGACAACCAGTCATTTTACATTTCCCTTCTGGGAAAACAGTTTGTACTGTACATGAACTAATCAGAATTGTAATGTGATAAGCTCACCTCTTTGTAGAGGCTCTGCTCTCCAAAAAAAAAAAAAAAAAGTTCTGCACAAGCACAAGAAAATCTTTTAACTCTTCTTGGACACGGTTTTTCTTCTTGACGCACATCTGTGCCTGTTTGAAAATCTATGGAATATTTTGGTTCCATGGGAATTTGAATCTGTGAAAAGAATGTGGCAGAAAGTGACTGGGGGGCCTGCCCTGTGTTGGTTAGATATTAATTATAAATTCCCTGTCCCCTTTCACTCTCTCTTTGCCCTAGTCCTTGCAAGTCCTCAGATAGCACTTTAGCTTTCCTGCCATCTGACCTCTGATTGCGTGCAACTGGTAAGAGGTAGCTCTAGGAGACAGGTAGGCAGGAGGGAGATAGGAATTAGGATATTGCTTGCTTCCTCCCCGCTTTGGGGTATGTTTCCTGGCAACAGTTCCTCCTCAGTCCAGTTCTTGGCAGACTTCAGGAATTTCATTTTCTCCCCCATCCTTTCAGGCCCACAGGTGGTGATAGTTTAGGGACAGGTGGCGATGACTAGGGACAGGTGGTGATAGCGTAGGGCAGGGGTGAGAGCTCATGACAGCTGCTAGCCCCTGGGTGCCCTTACAGCTTTCCTCCTTTCATAATTCCCCTTTTATCTTCCTGCTCGTTATCCAGTTGCCATCTATCTGATTCCAACTCATGGTGACCTCATGTGCTTTAGTGTAGGACTGTTTTCCAGGCTGTTGTTCTTAGGTACTTTCCGGTCAACTCTGACTCATTGATCCTATGAACCAAATATCAAAACTTTGCCCTACTTTTTGCCATCCCTACAATCTTCCACACTCAAGCCCAGTGCTGAGGTCACCATGTTGCTCCAGTTCCTTGACATTGTTCATCTCTACTCTTCCAAACATACTATCTGTTCTCAAGGACTGGGCCCTTCTGACAAGCCCAAAGAATATGAGAGGAAGTTTCACCATCCTTGCCTCTGAGAAACATCTCTGGTTGCACTTCCACTGAGATATCTTTGTGGATTCTTTTGGCAGTACCCTTCACCCACACCACAATTTAAAAGCATCAAATATGCCCTGTAGGGTTTGCAAGGAATTAGTTTTTTCCTGATGCAGGTGTCCAGGCCTTTCTTTGAAGGGACATAAAAGTGGACTCAAGCCATCAGTTAGCAGCCACGTGTCCATTTGTATATCCCCAGTGACTCCTTTACCCTACCTGTACATCTGGTGGTGCAACTGTAGAAGGTAACACTCCTAACCCAAAGGTGGCACATCTCTGGTGGTTCGAATCCACCAGTGTCTCCAAGGGAGAAAGATGGGCAGTCTTTTCTGTGTAAATGACAGCCTCTGAAATCCCACTGGAGGGTCAGCTATGACTTGCTTCCAAGTCAACGGGAAAGATTAATTGAGTGAGTGATATCTCTGTTAAGTGTTCCTTCACTAACATTTTTCGAACTATCTGAGCTGGTTTATATGAAAGGAAAGACCTCTTGAGGAAATTATTTGTTGAAGGGTGAGGATGACTATAAAAAAAAATTTGTACTGAGCAATACATATTTGTATGCTTTTCTAAAATTCAACCTGATTTTCAATAAGAAAAACATTAGCCAGGCTTGGCCTTCTGAAACTGAGTCCTATTTTTTTGGTTGAATCCCTGTTTGTGCATTAAAAGAAGTAGTGTGTGTACTGTTAAGACTCTCCTGCCTTAGACATCAACATTATCTAAGTAATGCTGGGTGTTGGTGGGACTTTTTTTTCCATATTCTATGTTACACAACTCTGTTTGCTTTATCAAACTTCATCCTCAGCTATGCATTTCTGTCCTCACAGCTTAGGAGGGGGTTCAGCTGTCGGTAGTCAATAGGGCCTTTCTTGTGCATGCAAAAGCCTATTAATCCACCATCTTTCATTACCTTTGCTCCTTGGTGGACACAGTTGTGCTTCTCTTTGGAGCGTTCTTCACATAAAATTGTAAACTTTTGCCCCTTGTTAATCATTTGTAAGCATGACTATTTCCAAGGCCAGTTTCGAGGTCTAGAGAGAGAGGAGGGGGCCTTAGGAGGAACACTTTGCTATGACTTACAGGCGCACCATTCATTTCTCAACAAGATGAAAGAATATTAAAAGAGTACATATCGTTCCCTAAGACTAAATTTGTCAGTGTCAAGAGGATTACAGGCATAAAGAATTATAGATGGGGTAGTACAAAAACAAGGCAATAAATGAGGTGTGGGGGGGGGGAAATCAATGCACGTAATTGTTAAAAATTTTACTGCTTCCCTGTTTTCTTCTGCACTGGGATGTCTGTTTAACCCTGATAGGATACTTCCCTTTAGGGGATGTGTGAAAGAGAATAGGGAAGAGTTCAGCTTCAATTTAATGTTAGGAAATTGCAGAAGGACTTAAAACAGAATTGAAATTATTAAAGAGCCATCTGTGTATGTATATGCCAAGAGACTTTAAAAAAATCTGGTGGGAACCTAGTGCCTGCCTAAACTAATACACACAGAAGTAGAAAATTGGAAGAGACTCGCCACAAAAGAAATAAATTGAGAAGGTCATGAAAAAAAACACTCAAAACAAAACAAAACAAAAAAACAAACATACCACCCTCCCAACCAAAAAAGTCCTGGCTCAAATAGCTTCATTGGTGAATTCTACCAGACGTTCAGAGAAATACTAGCATCAATTGTACTGAAAGTATTTCAGAATCTAGAAAAATACAGAACACTCTCAAATTAAACCTATGAAGAAAGCATAACCCAAATTTTGATGCAAAAATTAGGCAAAAAACCCCAAAATAACCTTTTTAAAATGACCAAAATCTCCCATAAACACAGATGCAAAAAAATATTCAACAAAATCTTAACCAGTAAAATCCATAATGATATTTTTAAAGAAAATAAGACATCATGATCCACAAGTTTTGTACCAGGTACTCAAAGGTGGTTTAACATTTACACAAAAAAATGAGCGCAATCCGCCCTAAAGGAGAACAACATGATTGTCAAGTCAGAGAGAACAAAGGGAGAAACTTAGCAAGGAGGGCAGCAGGCACTGCTGCAGAAAGCGTCAGTAAATGGCAATAAACTGCAGTAAGGGCAGGCCGACCATTCCCTTATCAGCTTTGCTTTCTGTCTCGAAAACACCACAGTTAGAGATGATCTCCATATATGGAAGAATTACCTCTCTCCACCAACCAGAGGTGACCACAGAAGAAGGAGTCAAACCAGGAAGTAAAACCCCTTAACTAGTTAACCCGATTACATCTCAATTTCAAGGGGGGGAACACCCAACCCTTCACCCCTGGACCAATTGGTAGATGGAGAAAAGATAGAAATTGTTAAAAAGTTCATATGACTTGGATCCACAATCAACTACCTTGGTATCAGCAGTCAGAAGGCATGTTACATTGGAAAAGTCTGCAGCCAGGGACCTTCCCAAAGTGGTGAAGAGCAAAGATATCAACTTAAAGTTTAAAATGTGTCTGATTCGAGCTATGGTGTTTTCAATTACTTGCTATGCAAATGAGAGGTGACAGTGAATGAATACAAGAGAAGAAGAGCAGATGCCTTTGGAGTTGTGGTGCTGGAAAAGAGCACTGAATGATTCACGGACAAAAGAACAAACAAATATGTCTTGGAGAGAGTGCAGCTAGAAAGTCCTTTAGAGGAAAAGATGGTGAAACATCGTCTCACATACTTCAAGCATATTAGTAAAATATTGGTAAAAGGCATCATGCTTAGAAAAGTGGAGGGCCAGTGAAGGAGGAGAAGACCCTCAGCGAGATAGATTGACATTGACACAATGACTGTAACAATGGGCTCAACTAAGTCAGAGGTGATGAGAATGGCCCAGGATAGGGCACTTTCAAATCTGATGTTCATAGAGTCTCTATGAGTCATGCTGTATGTACTCAATGGCACCTAAAAACAGTAACCCCAGACCAATGTCTTTCCCACCCTCGAGAAGACCTGCTATCTGTTTTTCAGACAGTGTACTGTCTGTAATAAACTTTCCTTTTAATAAACTTTCTTCCCTCACTTACCTGGTGTTCTTGTGTCTGTGGCAATCTACTCAGGAGGGAATTTGCTAGTCTGCTTTAAGGCATTCAGTCCTGGACATCTTCCATACTGGAACCTACAAATCATATAAATGAATTAAAAAAAGGCATTTGTCAAAATGCAACATACTTTCTCGATGAAAATGCTCAACAGAATAGGAATAGACAACAAATTCCCCAAGATAATTAAGAGGATATATCCAAAACTTGCTCTCAACTGAAAGAAATTTAAATTTCCCTTATAAATTGAAACTAGACAAAGATGTCCTTTTTCACCACTTCTTTTCTATATTGTATTGGAAGCTCTAGCTAGAGCAATGAGGCAAAAAAAAAAGTACATAAAACATATCCCAGTTGGCAAAGTTGTTGTTGTTATATGCTATCGAGTCACCTGTGACCCTATGTACAACAGATCTGAACTCTGCCCTGTCCTGAGGTCTCACTAATTCTGACACACCAACCCCAATCCCTATTGCCCCAGTTACTGTATCAAAACCATCTCATCTGGGGTCTTCCTCTCCTGCTCTATCCTTCCTCCCTTCTGAACAGGTTTAAGTGACATGATCTTATACATAAAAAAGTTACAAAGACTAAAAAAAATTACTGAACTCAACTGATCAATTTAGCAAAGTAACAATGTACAAGATCTGTAAACAAGCCAGTCAAGTTTCTCTGCAGTAACAAAGAGCTATAAAAAGGAAGTTTAAAAATACCATTTATAATAGCCACCCAAAAGATTAAATATTTAGGAATAAACCTAACTGGAGATAAAAAAGACCTATACAAAGAAAACTATAAAACATTATTATAAGGGAGTTCTGGTGGCCTAGTGGCAAGAAGCTGCACTGCAATCCCGGAGGTGCGTGGTTCAAATCTACCAGATGCTCTGCTGGAGAAGGAAGGACAATCTCCTCCTGTACCAGTCAATTCCAATTTGACAGTACACACACATGAAATAATAAAATTTTAAAAAACAAAAATATTACAAGTAATCAAGAGAGACCGATATAAATGAAAGAATATATCATGCTCTTGAATAGAATGATTTAACATTGTAAAAATGTCAGTAGTGCCCAAAGCAATCTACGTATATACTATAATCCCAATTCAGATCCTGTCATCATTGTTAAAAGGGATGGAAAAAGTAATGACCACCTTTATGTGGAAATGAAAGAGATCTTTTGTTTCATTTCAAATAAGCAAAGAATTACTGAAGAAGAAGAAGAAAAACATATAGGAGGCTTTATTCTTCCTGAAAAACGTTGTGGTAATAGAACAGCAACACCTATGAAATGAAATGGAAAATCTAGAAAAAAGTATTTACTTCCATGTATAAAGCTAGATTTAGAAGAAGCTGTGGCATCAGGTATATCATTATTGATGTCAGATGGATCCTGGCTGAAAACAAAAAATACCAATATCTATTTGAGCTTTATTGACTATACAAAGACATTTAACTGTGTGAATCATAACAGATTATGGCCAACATGGAGAAGAATGGGAATCCCAGAACACTTTATTGTGTTCCTGTGAGAGGCTGTGATGTGAACAGAGCAAGGGAACACTACGTGGTTTAAAAGTAAGAAAGATGTGCCTTAGAGTTGTGACCTTTCTCCATGCCTGTTTAATCTGTATCCTGAGCAAATTATTTGAGAAGCTGAATTCTATGAAGAGGAAAGTGACATCAGTAACCTTTGTTATGCGGATGACATAGCCTTGCTTGATAAAGTGAGGAGGATTGGAGGATTTGAAGTGCTTGCTACAGAAGATCAAACACCATAGCCTTCAATATGGATTGCACCTCATCAAGAAAACAAAAATCCTCACCTCTGGACTGATGGGAAACATCATGATAAATGGAGAAAAGATTACAAGTGTCAACAACTTCATCTTACTTGGATCCATAATCAATACACTTGGTACCAGCAGTCGGGATATTAGGAGACATAGTGCACTAAAAGTTCTGCAGTCAAGGACCTCTCTAAATTATTGAGATGCAATAATACTAGACTAAGCACTGCAATCCCAGAGGAACACGGTTCGAGTCCACCAGATGCTCTGCCGGAGAAGGAGGCGCAATATCCTCCTGTACCAGTCAGATTTGATTTGACAGTACACGCACACAAAATAAAAAATTAAAAAAAAATACTAGACTAAGGTGTGCCTGATACAGGCTGTGGTTTTATTCTGGCACTTGCTATACATCTGACAGCTGGACAATGAGTAAGGATGACCGAAGTATTGATGTCTTTGAACTGTAGTGTTTGGAGAAGAGTACTAAATATCCCATGGACTGAGTGAAGAACAAACATATGTCTAGGAGAAGGTGGAGTCAGAGTGCTCCTTGGAGGCGAAGATGAAAAAGCTTCATCGCATATATTTTGGATATGTTGCCAAGAAAGGCTATTCTTTGGAGAGGGACATCATGCTTGGAAAAAAGGAGGGGGTCAGTGAAAGAAAGACTCTCAACACAAGACTGACACAATATCCGCAGCAATGGGCTCAAGTATGTTAGGATGAGGATGGTGCAGGATAGGACAGGGTTTAGATCTGTTGTTCATGTTGTTGTTATGTGCCGTTGAGTCGTTTGCGACTCAGAGACCCTATGTACAACAGCCCTAAACCGTGCTCTATCCTGTGCCAATCTCATTGCCCCTGACACACCCATCCCGAGTACCCCAGTCACTGAATCAATCCACCTCATAGAGGGTCTTCCCCTCCTGTGCTGTCCCCCCCACTCTACCCAGCATGATGTCCCTCTCTAAAGACCTGTCTCTCCTTACAACATGTCCAAAGTATGTCAGACGAAGCCCCAGAATCCTTGCCTCCAAGGAGCAGCCTGGTTTAATTCTCTCTATGATGAATCTGTTTGTTTTCTTGGCAGTCCATGGTACATTAGGGTCACTATAAATCATACTTGACTAGATCCCACCTAACAAAGACATCAACACAGAACGCTTCTTTTTTGACAAAGAGATGAAATGATGAAATCTTTAAAAAAAAAGGTGAAATCTTTTAAGTGGGGAAAAGAAGGCCTCTGATGCTAACACAACTATGCATCTACTTGCACAAAATTGGAACAAGATCCATACCTCAAATCATATACAAATACCAACTCAAAATGGATCAAGGAACTATGTGTAAAACCTAAAATGGTAAAGTACATTAAATAAAAATATTCTAGCTAACCTATAGCATAAATTGACTATCAAATATAACATAAAACATATAATCAGCAGATGATAAGTTAAACTATTGGGACTTTCCAAGAATTAGATCTCTGCGTGCATGAAAAGACAGCTCTAGAAGAGTAAAATGAGAACTCAAAGACTGGGGGAAAATATTTGGCAATGACGTATCTGACAAAGGATTAATCGCTAAAATTTATAGACAACTGCAATACCTCAACAAGAAAAAAAACCAACCCAGTTACATAATGGACAACAGACACAAACAAAAAGACACTTCATCAAAAAAGATATTCAGATGACCAACAATCACATGAAGACGTGCTTAAGCTCATTTTAATTTTTTTAAAAAAGATAAACTCATTGCCTTAAAGTCTAAAGAAACTCATAGCTGACCTTTCAAATGATTTTTGGAGGTTGTAAATCACAGAGGAGATTGTTCACCTTTCTCCCTCAAGAAATAGGCCTATGACACCGGCAATGAGATGTTATCTAACCCCAGCAACAAAAGTAAAGTTCAACAAAACAGCAAACAGGGATGCTGACAAGGAGAGATTTGAACTCTCACCCACTGCCAGTAGAAATGTGAAATGGTACAACCACTATGGAAAGCAGTTTAATTATTCCTTTAAAGGTTGAAAATAAAAATACCATTTGATCCAGCAATCTCACCACCAGATACATGTCCTAAAGAAGTAAGAACTAAAAAAAAAAAAGGAATTAAGAACTATTGACATGAACTGATATATGCCCACCCAAGTTTATTGTAGTATTACTTGCAAAACAATGCAATAGAAAGACCTAATGTGTTCAACAGAAAAAATGGTTGAAGCAACAATGAATGATACATTCACACAATGGGGTACTATGCAACACTAAAGAACAATAACAAACTCAAAAAACACAGGATCTAGAAGACATTATGAAGAATGGAAAAAAAAGCCAATCACAAAAGAATAAATATTGTTTAAGGCTGTTTAAGGCTAGTGCTGTAAAAATCCAAAGAAAGGTTTACACAGAGGCATAATTATTCTTAATGATTACCAGAGATTAAAGGGAGTGAAGAGGACTCAAAACTAGTAAATAGGTAAGAGACATTAAAACGAGTGAAATGAAAGACAATATACAATAGGAGATGATCAATACAATATTATAAAAGAAAAAAAGAAAGTTACATTCCTTAGAATACTAACCAGATAAGTTCAAAAAAGCAGCATTTACTCAAGGATAAAGCCCTGAAGATAGGGAAGGGATAGGATAAAAGGATTAATGAAATTATAATTAGGAAAAGAAAAAGATTAATGAAAATACAATCAGGACAATTATGAGGAAGAAGTAGGAAAGTGCATTACATTGTGGGTATTGTAGTTATAAAACAAAGTGTATGAATGATTACATGAAAACCAATTTGCTTTGCAAAATTTCACTCAAGTCAATTTAAAAATCTGATGGAAACTATGCTTCTGATCCCAGAAGATAATGTAAGGGATGGAATCAGCAGATGGTGTTTTCTAGGATCACAGATGTATAAAATCAAGTAAACAAAGAAACCTAAAGTAATGAATTTCTTCAGCCTCAATGTGTGTCTCCCTCATTTCTAAGTTGAATCAGCAGTGATCATGGAATTAATTTCTTCCTTGTTCTGATGCAAACTTGGCTAGGTCAACCACTGTTAAACTTTCCATTTATTTATTGTGATTTGAGTGAAAGGTTACAATCATTTGTGCTTGTTCTGTTCCACATCACCAATTACAATACACACATTCATTCCGCATTATCCTTCCCTTCACTCATCCCAGTAAGTGTTCATTGATATTCTAGGAATGCCTTTTCTAGCCAATGATTAACTGTTTAATTTGTGATGAAGTGTTTGTTGCATTAAGGATAGAGGATTAGGATGGGATACAAACTCTACCCTACTAGAGGCTTATATAAGCTCATGGGACCTCAGTGTTAGCTCTTTACCTTAGGATACTACATTCCACAGATGGTCTGCAATGCTCATCAGTCTTTGCAAAACTGGCCTGCATATCTACAGTCACATGAGTCACTCCCATGATAGATCTGAGTCTCTGAGAGACCTTCTAGTGAACGACTGAACCCAAGAGACATAGAGAAGTTAGGAAACTGAACAAAGGAAGAGCTGTTGATGTTGGAAATCATGGGCTTATATATGGCAGGTCATACGTTTTGGACAATGTTGACTAGACCCTTCTTATAACTGGTTGGATACTAATCTTAGCAGAATGAATTATGAACATGGATACAATTCTTTTTTTTTTCCTCCTCCTGTTCCTGTTTTCCTCTCTCCCTGATAAGCTTATCATGTTTATTCTTTCCATGTAAATCTTCTCTACTATTTCTTTCCTTTCTTAATTCACTTTATTTCCACTATACAAAAACCACTATGTAGTGGCCACCTCTGGAGCCTGGGTCCTCTGCACAGAGAATCTGCTGTGGGTCTTCACAACATATCAGCAATTCCTGGCAGGAAGAATTGTTGAATACAGTTTCTTTTGAGAGGTTGTGGGTCAGGCAGCTATAAGTCTTGGAGATGGCATCAAAGGTGGCCTTGGTGAAGTTGCCCAGAGTAGCCAAGCAGCCCTTGACTGAGGTAATGTTGTTGTTATGTGCCATTGAATTGACTATGATTCATAGCACCCCTAAGAATCATGGATCTGAACCTTGCCCTATCCTGAGCCAACTTCACCAGCTCAGGCATACCTGTCCCCATTGTTACAGTCACTGTGTCAATCCCTCTCATCCAGGGTCTTTCTCTCCTGCCCTGCTCCTCAACCCTTCCAAGCATGAAGTCCTTCTCTAAGGACTGATCCCTCCTGGCAACATTACCAAAGTATGTGAGATGGAGCTTCAAAATCCTTGCCCCCATATAAAACACAATATACATATGTGAAATACAATGCATATGAATGATCAAAGTATTAATAAAAACAAGTTTGAAATAGAAATGTCATTTGACCCAGTTATCCCACTTTTGAGAATATACTCTAAAGATGCATACTCAGGCTTACTGCTGCATTATTCACAATAACAAGGAGATGAAAGTAGCCCAACTGCCCATCAACAAATAAATGAATAGAAAATCTATGGTACATTCACATAATGGAATATTACGCAGCTTTGAAAAACACTGAATTAGTAAAACACTACACAACATGTGTGAGCTTGGAAGACATGCTGAGTGAAATATCTCAGTTACAAAAGGACAAAAACTGTATAACTTGCTGTTAAAAAATAGGACTGACGTGGGAGGAAGGGGGAGAACAGGAAAAGAATGGATTGATAATGAACACTGCACTGGAACAGGTAAGGGGAAGGACTGTCTAAAGGAAATGTATGCTTAGATATTATATGTATGACAGTTAACAATCTGGAACAAGAAACACATTACAAAGTGGACCAAGGGTGGGGGAAGGAAGGAAGAGGGAGGAAAATGTGCAACAATAAATGAATGAAAACACAACCTTTCTTGAAACTTTCTTTAAAAATCACAATACATTTTTTTATACAAATCCTTTCCTCCAAGGAGCAACCTGATTTCACCCTCTCCAGGACAGACCTCTTTGTTCTCCATAGTGTGTTCAATACTCTAGCATCACAACTCAAAAGGCATTGATTCTTCTTGTCATTTTAATTCAATGTCCAGCTCTCTTACGCATAGCAAGCAACTGAGAAAACCATGGCCTAGATCAGACACACCTTAGTCTCTAGACACTTTAGCACTCTGGAGCTGTCCCTGACAGCAGTCGTCAATTCCAGTCATCAGCAGCAACTTCTTGGATACAGGGGTGGAAATGATGCCAGTGCAGTGGGGTGCGGGGATGAGGTGCACCAGCACAGAGCTACAATGCCTGGTCACTTTGCAGGGAACTGTGTGGGCCTTCCCCAGTGGCCACGCTGCATGGGGACAATGGAGAGCTTGGTCAGGATAATGCCCTCCCCTCAATGCCCTCCCCTCTAGATGGCAGTAGCTCCCAAACCAACATGGCCATTAGTCTTCAATGGTGATGAATGCTTTGAACCTCATCCATGGACTGGCATGTGTCTGCTTCTGCATTGGCCTGAGTTTCAAGACCTCTTTTTTGAGGGAAATTCCCAGCAAGAAGTCAGTGATCTCAAACTCCTTGATGGACAAAGAGTGACAAGAGAGAAGATCTCCAAGAACTTGATCTTCATGTCTTTGATCAATTGGCCCAGTTTGGTGACAGGGAGCTACTCCTGTTCTTGGCTTTGCCTCCTCGAGTTTCCTGGCCTCTCCCACCACCAGGTCCGTGGCACTGTCCACAGCCACGACCCTGACCTCCGCAGAGAGCTACCTCTGGAAACTGCCATGGGCAGCCCATCCCAGACTCTCCAGACCCTCTGGCTGCAAGGCTGTCATTCACCATTTGGTGTTTTCTCTGAGAAGTTTCTCTAGTCTTTTGTAATAGTGTTCTTATACAGTATTTGTGCTTTTTTGTAATTGACTTCTCTTAGCACAATGTCCATCAGATTCATCCATGTTGAATTCTTCATTGTTTGTCAGTGTTGCCTAATATGTCATTGTATTAATGTACTTTAGTTTCTCTATCCATTCATTCACTGGCAGACCTTTGAATTGTTTCTACATATTGTGAATAAGCTGCAATAAATATATTTTTGTTATTATGTGATAGTGAATTGGAACCAGCTCAGCGATGACCCACCCACAGGTATTCAAAGGCTGTAAATTACACTAAAAGAGATTGCCTTTCTTTCTTCCTCAAAATAGCTGCTGGATTGGAACAACCTGCCTTTGAGTTGGCAATACAACGTCTTACCCACTAGGCCACCAGAAGTCACTTTACTCAACCTCATTAGCAAGTAATGGCTAATCTTATTTCATCAGTTAATAAACTTGAGTGTTACATCTGCTTGTA
>NW_006399787.1:13292177-13296084 GCF_000299155.1 Elephantulus edwardii
TGCTTTTCAGTCTTTTGGAGAGATCCCTAACAGCAGCCTTGTCCAAAGCAATAACTCTCCTTATCTCCTGACTGCTGGTACTAGCCTATTGGCCCAGTGGTAAGGACCTTTGTTTTCTTAATGTTGAGATTTAATCCATATTGAAGGCTGTAATCCTTCATCTGCAGCAGGCGTTTCAAGTCCTCTTCACTTTTAGCATGTAAGGTCTTGTCATCTGCATAATACAGGTTGTTGATGAGTCTTCCTCTGATCTTGATGCCACATTCTTCATAATAGAGCGCAGCTTCAGTAATTGTTTGCTCAGCATATATATTTAATAGATATGGAGAAAGGATACAACCTTTGTTCTGTTTGGACAACAGTGTCTTTCTTGGTTTGGGTATAGATTTCATATGAGCACAATTAAATAAATGTTCTGGAATTTCCATTCTTCTCAGTGTTGGCCATAGTTTGTTGTGATCCACACCAATCCCTTTGTATGGTCAATAAACAGAAAGACAGTGTGTACATTCAATGATTTAGTCATAGCAAGTATCATTATTTTTAAAATTTTTTAATTTAAAAAAATTATTTTATTAATTTTAATGAACATTTACAGATATTTTGGATTTCCATTCATTCATTGTTGCAGCTTTTCTCCCTGCCCAGCTCTCCCTCCCAGTTCATCCCTCTCTTTGAAAAGTAAAAGAAAAATTCTTTCATTGGTATACAATCCCCCCGCACCCCACCCCTCACCCCGAGTACACTCAACTATGCAACCTTAATTCTGGACTCTTGGGATAACCATAATACCCTAACATATATCACTTTTAAATTGTTCTCTCCCTCATCTGTTTCAATGCAGTATACATAATTTATGCAGTTTTTCTCAGTCTTACCCCAACCCTGATGTCAGTTCCATTCTACAACAGTGGCACCATGCAGTATTTGTCCTTTTGGGACTGAGATGTTTCACTCAGCATAATATCCTCGAGGGTCACCCATTTTGAATAATATTGCATGAGTTCCTTGTTTTTCAATGCAGCGTAATATTCCATTATGTGAATATACCACATCTCTATCCATTCATTTATTGATGGGCACTTAAGTTGTTTCCAACTCCTTGCTATTGTGAACAAAGCCGTGATAAACATGGGTGTGCATATATCTGCTTGGGTGGCAGTTATGGTCTCTTTGGAGTATATTCCCAGTAGTGGAATTGCAGGGTCAAATGTATCTCTATTTGCAACTTTTTGAGAAAGCCCCATAGCCTTCCACAGTGGTTGCACCATTTTACACTCCCACCAACAGTGAATAAGGGTTCCAGTTTCTCCACAACCTTGCCAGCATTTGTTGCTTGCTGTTCTGTTAAATTTTGCAATTCTGACTGGGGTGAGATGATATCTCATAGTTGTTTTAATTTGCATCTTTCTTAGAGCTAGGGATTTTGAACATTTCTTCATATGCTTGTTAGCTATCTGAATGTCTTCTTTGGTGAAGTGTCTGTTCACATCCTGTGCCCATTTTTCAATTGGATTATTTACCTTTATCTTGTTGTGGTGCTCAAGTATTTTATAAATTATAGATATAAGTCCCTTATCTGACATGTCATTCCCAAATACTTTTTCCCAGTCTGTGGCTTCCCTTTTTACCCTGTTGGAGAAGTTTTTGGATGTACATAGGGATTTGATTCTTAGAAGGCCCCATTCATCTATTTTATTTTCTCCTGGTTGTAGGTTTTTCAGGATACTTGGAAGACTGTTTATGTTGTGGATTGTTGTTGTTGTTGTTGTTGTTGTTAGGTGTCGTCGAGTCATAGACGACTCAGAGCGACCCTATGAACGAAAGGCCTGAGCACTGTTCGTACATAGTTTTCCGGAGGCAAGCCATTTCGGAAGTGGATGCTGCTCCTGCTTCCAGTGTTGTGTATTAGGACTTGCAAATATCTTTCTTAAGAATCATAAAAGGTGACTTTACACATGGTCCTCACCTGATGGACTTCCTAGGAATCAGATTGACTACATCTGTGGAAAGAATCATGGGAGAAGCTCAATACCAGGTGTCAGAACCAGGCCAGGTGATGAATGTGGACCAACCAATTACTCACTTGCAAATTTATATTGAAACTGAAGAAGATAAAAATAAATTCATGAGAACCAAAATATGACTTTGAGTCTATCATGCTAAATTTAAAATAATTTTAAGAACAGGATTGAGGCATTGATCACGAACGATAGAAGACCAGAGGAGCGGTGGCATGATAGCATCCACGAAGAGCGTAAAAGGTCTTTACAAAGTCAGAAGAAACAGAAAAAGCCAAAACGCATGTCAGAAGAAACTATGAATTTTAAAACTATGCATTAGAGTATTGAGCAGTGAAAACCAAAGGATGAGATGTGGATGTAAAAGAGCCAAAACAGAAGATTTCAAAGAGCAGCTTGAGAAGGTAGAGCAAAGCATTATAATGAAATGTGCAAACAAAAAGGGAAGAAATCGTTTGGCCTTTTTCAAATTGAAAGAACTGAAAAACCAAATTCAAGCCTCAAAGTGCACTACTGAGAGTAGTCGAAACACTGGGTGAAATGATACTTCCAATTCCAACTTTTAAAAATTTGTTATTTATTCTTGTTATGTGCCGTCAAGTCACCTGCGACCCATAGCGACGCTTGGTAGAGCAGCTCTGAAGCCTGCCCTGGCTGGAGCCAGTCCACTGACTGACACCTGTACCCTCACTACCCTAGGTACTGTGTCAATCCATCTCCTCCGGGGTCTTTCTCTCCTGTGCTGTCCCTCTACCCTTCTGAGCACGATGTTTAAACATTTGGCCAACTTAAAAGGAAATGCAGGAGTGGGGGATGGAAAAAAAAAAGCAAATTACTTTCCATAGTGATTACACCATTTTACATTCTCACCAGCACTGAATGAGAGTTCTAATCTCTCTATATCCTCACCAACATTTGTTGTTTGCCGCCTTGTTGAATTTTACTATTGTTAACTGTGGTGAGATACCTCATTGTTTTGATTTGCACATTTCTGAGAGCTGGTGATCTTGAGCATTTCTTCATGTGTTGTTGACCATCTGAATATTTTCTTTGGTGAAGATTCTTTTCATATCTTCTCTCCATCTTGTAATTGGGTTGGTTTTTTTCTTGTTGAAGTTGTCTATAAAATTTAGATATGATCCCCTTATCAGATGTCATTATCAAACACTTTCCCCAGACTGTAGGCTCTTTCTTTACTTTCTTGGAGAAATTTCTTGATGTATGTAAGGATTTAATTTTTACAAAGTTCCATTCATTCATTTAATGAATGAATAAATCCCCTGCATTTTTGGCTATACTTCATAGTCTGTTTATGCCATAGATTATTGTTGTTTTTATGTATTAAATGCCTGGAAGCAGGAGCGGCCTCTACTTCCGAAATGTCTTGCCTCCGGAAACTCTATGTACAAACAGTGCTCAGGCCGTTCATTCATAGGGTTGCTATGAGTCGTCTGCGACTCAACGGCATTAAACAACAACAACAACATGTATTAAATTATGCAACAATGAATGAATTTTGCTTTTGAAGTGAACTGGTAAGGAGGAAATATGCAACAAGGAATGGATGAAAATCCAACTTTTCTATACACTTTCATTAAAATAAAAATTTTAAAAAATTACCTGGAATACATCCAAGGTGTGAAGCCTGTGAAGCCAGTCCTGTGTTCAAATTCCTGTTTCATCAGTTTAGCTGTGGGGTGTTGACTTGCCTGTACAAGTTCGCTGGTACTCAGGTAACTAGAAAAGAAACATTTGGAAATGTATGTGGTTTGGGTTTTTTTTGTTTGTTTGTTTTTTAAAAACAGATTTAGGTTGATAATTACAGCTCCATAGTTTTTGACTCTTTTTTTTAAATTTTTTTTTATTATTTTTGTGTGCGTGTACCG
>NW_006399787.1:13299943-13302035 GCF_000299155.1 Elephantulus edwardii
GTCCCTCCTTCCCCGGCAGAGCATCTGGTGGATTCGAACCGTGAGCCTCTGGGATTGTAGTTGCAGGTCCTTGCCACTAGGCCACCAGAGCTCCCCTAGTTTTTGACTCTTGTAACATAATGAAGCCTTTAAAAAAAAATCTTGCTTTATCAACTGGAAGCACAACCAAAGCAGTCTACTCTGGTATAAATGACATTAGTTAACGAGCATTAGGAATCTCAGTTTAACAGGTTCTAATATCGTTATCACGGCTTTCTTCCTTCTCTGGTTTTTTCCTGGGGGATTAAGCCATGCAAAACTGGCACATGATAAGAACAGGCACTTGAACAAGCTTGATGCTTGGCCTTTCAGAACCTCATTTTCCCATTTGAAAAATGAAGAGACCAAAGGTAGCAGTGTGAAGATGACCATATTTTATTCAAAATAATACCTGTGAGACACATTAAT
Organism: Elephantulus edwardii; assembly: GCF_000299155.1. Lineage (NCBI taxonomy): Eukaryota > Metazoa > Chordata > Mammalia > Macroscelidea > Macroscelididae > Elephantulus > Elephantulus edwardii. Next base: position 13,300,391 of record NW_006399787.1, read on the forward strand.
ACCTGTGTACTATTTTCATGAATGCCTATACCAGTATTTTTAAATGTTGTCAACTTCAATATCATTTCCCCTCTATACAGTGGTTATGTTACTGGTATAAAATTAATGTTTCTAATTTCACGGAAAGTTCATTTAAGGTTGTTCAATCCATTTCACTTTGGGCCCATGATCTATGCATTTTCCACATTCGTTCCCCCCACCCCGCCCCAGTTTCTCTTTCTTCTTTTTCTGTTTGCAAATGAACAGCACCCAGCTTTTGTTGTTATTCCACTGCTTATTTCTTCTTCTCATGCAACAGCTTTCAATTTAAAGTTGGCGGTGCAAGATTTGCATTTAGTTGCCTCCATTATCCTAAAAGTTTCTAAGATTTAGATTTATATACAGAAAAACCAAGCACCGTGTAATTGATAACTGGCTGCTTCTAGAAAAGAGATCACATATGAGGTGGACAAGAACTAAGGATCTAGCTATATACCTAAAATGAAGCGTGATCTTTGGTCAAAAGCCAATGGTGCTAATAAGACAAACTTCACACGTTTCATTGGCTTTGAGCAGGAACTGACTCAGAGAGTCAGTTGACCTTCCAGTAAGTTTTCAGAGGCTGTAAATTGCACAGGGGGAGATTACTCATCTTTGTTCCAAGAAGTAGCTGAAGAGATCAAACCACCTGAGAGGTGTCACATTTGGGTTCACATGGAACTCCCTAGGGACTACAGCACTAAAGCTCCCTGTGACAAAACTAGGCTGAAATAAGCAGACTTAAAATGCTTGAATGGTTTCCCTTAAGATGATCTGGTGAGATTTTCACATTCAACTGGTGAACCAAGAGCTGTCTTTCATGTGCCAGTTTTTCTTTGCATAATCCTCCAGGTAAAAGCCAGAGATGAAAGAGAGCTGTGATAACTAACTTTATTTGTTTGTTTGTTTGTTTATTCTTTTTATGTGTGTACCGTCAAATTGGATCTGACTGGTACAGGAGGCGATTGTTCCTCCTTCTTCAGCAGAGCATCTGGTGGATTTGAACTGCGCACCTCTGGGATTGCAGTGCAGTTTCCTGCCACTAGGCCACGAGAGCTCGCCGTGATAACTATATTAACGCCTGTTAAATTGAGATTCCTATTGTTAGTTAACTAATGTCATTTATGCCAGAGTAGACTTTGCTTTGGTTATGCTTCCAATTGGTAAAGTAAGATTTTTTTAAAAGGCTTCATTATGTTACAAGTTTCAAATGATGATTCAAACTATGGAGCTGTAATTACCAACCTAAATCTATTTTAAAAAAACACCACAAAACCCAACCAAAACCAACCACACACAGTTCCAAATGTTTCTTTTCCAGTTACCTGAATACTACCAAACTTGATCCATGGCTTCTTGATCATGTTTTATACCTTTACTATTCAAAGCAGTCAAAAGGAACATTTTTGGAAGTACTGAATGATACCAAAACTCACTTCTGTAAATGTCACAGGGCTTGTGCATTATATCAAAGGATGCTAGGGCAGAATTTTTTTTTCTAATTTTGTGATTTTCATGTGTATGGGCGTGTGTGAGTTATTTATCTATGTAAATACTGCATTTGCACACTATTTGGGCAAAACATTAAATGTAGTTGGAACACGAAAAGTGAGACCAGTACTTCACC
>NW_006399787.1:13302400-13310983 GCF_000299155.1 Elephantulus edwardii
AGACCAGTACTTCACCTTAACTACTGAATCTGTGAATGTAAACCCAAAGGTTCTGCCTTGTGAACTACAGTACTCAAGGCAGAAGTGCCTTGAGAGAAAAACTGGAATGGTCAAGGAGAATTAACTGCAGAGTAAGATTTTCCAGGAAGCTGTCTTTCCATTCTGACATTCCGAGGCATGGGTGTGATTTTCCTACAACTTTCCTGAAAATGAGGCCATTTTCTTGGCCTCTCAATGAGGACAAGAATCAGTAGTTGTTATTACTGTTACTAGGTGCCATTGGGAAGAGTACGACTCAGAGCGAACCCTGTCCTATCCTCTGCCATCCTCATCAGCTCTGACACACTTGAGTCCATTGCTGCAGTTGAGAATCTCTTTTTCACTGTCCCTCCACCTTTCCAAGCATGATGTCCTTCTCTCCTCATCTTGATTGACTTCCAAACTGGCTTCTACCTCTAATACTATAACAGTCCATGTACTTCTGTTGTTCATAAAGTTTTCAGAGGCCTGCTATTTAAGAAGTGGATGATGAATCCTGCTTCCTAGTAGACTCAGTGGTGGCTACAGCAAAATAAGATTCTCCTTCTATATATATGGCTTCCTTTCACTGCATCCCTCAGGCTGGTGTCTAATGAAGAGACTGGCTTATTTTCTGGAACCAGACATTTGTTCCCCCTAGTCCACGGTGCTAGTGCCATTCTTAATGAGCTGCAACATTGCCCATCGCTATAGGAGTCATTAGGGAAGAGCTCTGGCACAGTTCTGTTTATTGCCAAGGGAGGTGTCAGAGGCAAAGCAGGCACAGCTGGAGCCTCCAGCCGCCAGCAGATGGTGCAGCACAGGCAGCCAGAACAATGAGTCTCAGACATGGAAAGTCAGGACATAAATTCTAAGAGCAATGAAATGAGTGAGATAAAACATCAGAGGGTAAGAGAGTCATTGTTTAGGTTTCTGAACTGCTGAATTAAGTTAAGGTGATGGAGTAGTGCAATTTGAAGCAAACTTCCAAAGGGAGCAGCAATTTGAACAAGCAATGCCTGGTTACTGAGCAGGCTCTGAGCAAGCTGGTTCCCTTGGCGGAGTCTGCACCTAATGCGGATGCCTGCACCCAGTGCTTAGATGACAGCAGGGTAGCTGCTGCTGCTTGAGCATCCAGGAGATAATCAGAATGAATAGAGTCCCTCCCAGGGCAATATACACAGACTATATGCTATGGCAAGACCCACTGGCTCCTTAACTATCAGACTGGATCAACTTCTACAAACAGCACCGAGATGATACACAACACAGGCCAGATGGTTGGCAGAGAATGCTGACTTATATGGAAGTTTGAGATTGCTATGGAAGAAGGAGCTTCTCAGAATTTAGGGTCTGGCTGGATCATTACAAAGCATTCTGAGTTGTTTTTGATAAGGATGCTTTGAACTAGAGAGTCTCAGCTTTGCAAACCAATTAATGTGCTAGTCATAGTGCTCTTTGCAAAGCAGCAGAAACCCACTGGATCTGGCTAGCATAAGCCAGGGCAGAATTTAAAAGAAGGATTCTGGAGTATATCATGATAAGGAGGAGACACTGGAATTAACAACTAAGTCAGGAATGCAGACTATCTTTTTTCCCCCATCTCTGCCTTGTAAGAGGCACATTGATGTCTTAGCTCTGCTTCTCTTGGTACATCTGATCCTTTGCTTTTCTCTCTATAGCCTTGAGCCTGTACTGATAAGGAGTAAAGGAAAATACTGTTGTTTCTGTTAGTTATGTTTGCGTGAATTCTGACGCATGGTATGCTTTTATGTATCAGATTGGAATGCTGCCTGGTTTTGGTCTTTGGTGTCCTTGAATCTGTGATAGTAGCCATTGTCTCAATCCATCTCATGGAAAGCTTCCTTCATTTTCTTGCCCTTTGTTTATAAAAATGATGCCCTTTTTCTTTTATTTTTTTTAAATTGTCATTTGAGTGAACTTTCATAATACAAATTGGTTTTCCATTCAATTCTTCATGCACATTTGGTTTTTTAACACCAATTATAATAGCCACAATGCAATCACACACTTCTCTCTAATTCCCATTTCCATCAGTCCTTCTCTCCTATCTCTTCCTGATTTCTGGGCTTCATCCTTAGACAAATGCTGCTCTTTTGACTTTCTATGTATATCGTTGGTTATTCCAAAGATGGAGAATCTCCCTAATATTGTCACCTTATCAGTCACATGCTCTTAGTATTGTCAAGTTGGAACCAACCCATAGCTGACCTTCTCATGGGTTTCTGAGTCTGTACTTTGCAGTGGAGGAAATTGCCTATCTCTTTCCTATAGAGCAACTGGTGGATTCAAACTGCCAAAAGGTATGGCCTTTGGGTTAACAGAGCAACTTCCTTTGAACTAGTCCATCAAAGCTACTTGTCACCTTATGGGTTAAAATGATTGCCCTTTTCTAGAGATTAAGCTTTCCTGATGACATGCCCAATGTCAAGCACATTAAAGTCTCACCATCCCGGCTTCTGAGGAACACTCTAGTTCAAAATGGGGGACTAATGAAGAATAGTAACTACACTGTGCACTAGCAAAGAATGAACACAGTATTCTCTGTAGAAATGCGACCAGGATGGCCTTTAGAGAACAAGATATCTCCAAAGTACTGAAGAGCAATGGTGTCTCTCTGGAGACTAAGGTGCATCTGATACAGGCTATGGTCTTTGCAATCACTTGTTATGCATCAGAGAGTTGGACAATGACCAGGGAGGATAGAAGGAGAATTGATGCCTTTGAGCTGTGGTGCTGGAGAAGAGTATTGAGAATACCATGGACTGCTAGGAAAACAAACAGATTTATCCTGGAAAGGGTTAAACCGCGTGGCTCCTTGGAGGCAAGGATTCTGAGGCTCCGTCTAACATACTTTGGACATGTTGTGAGGAGAGACCAGTCCTTAGAGAGGGACATCATGCTTGGGAGGGTGGAGGGACGGCGCAGGAGAGGAAGGCCCTCTATGAGGTGGATTGATCCAGTGACTGGGATAATTGGGATGGGAGTGTCAGAGACAGTGTGATTGGCACAGGACAGAGGGGAGTTTAGGGCTGTTGTACATAGGGTCGCTTTGAGTCGCAAGCGACTCGACGGCACATAACAACAACAACAATCATGTCTCAGAAATCAGTAGACATAACTAACTCCATTTACAAGAAAAGCTAAGTACCCTCTGCCAAAAAGCAGAACCCAAAGCTCAAGGAAACTAGAGAAAGACTAAGATTTCTTTGGCAAAACCTGCCATCACCGGAGCAGAGACTTCCAGCGTCATCCATTATAATGACATGACACTATGAGGTGGGTGCCTGGGTGCAGTCAAGAAAGGAAAAGTGAGGTTTTGTATAAATACTGAATCCACATCAGATCCATGTGCTTGAGAAGTTTACTTTCTGCAGGTCTGACTTAGGTCAAGGCTACTGGGCATTTGCATACCCTTGCAGCTTTACCTGTCTTCCTAGTTGGCATGTAGGTAACATGAGAGAACTGGCCTTGAAAGGGGAAAAAGATCCTGTGAAGAATGAAGGTGAGCTTTAGTCTAAATGTCACTAGGTAGGGCTAAGCAAGGTAAGTATCCAGGTGGAGGGAGGAAGGGTAAGGTTAGTGACCTGAGACAGGGTCAGAGCCTGAGTTAGAGTCAGTGGAAAGGATGGCCAGGAGCTCCAGGGTGAGGGGTCTAAGTCTCAGGAGCGTGAGGAGCACATGTACATGGGGTAAGGGATGTTAACAGAGACAGGATGGCCCAGCATGGGTACTGGAGCCTGCATGGTTGAAGGTGCTTGCTGTTGTCTGTTGTCAAATTGACTCTGACTCCTAGCAACGCTAGGAAAAGAGGAAAAGCTTACCTTATTCTACCCTGTCTCCACCCACTGCTGGAGTCACTGTGTTAATCCATATCTTTGACAATCTATCTCTCGTTCTCTTTCCACCTTTCCCAGAAAAAGGTCTTTTTCCAGCCTGCTCCTGGCAACATGCCCCAGAATAGTGAGATGAAGTTTCACCTTCTTTGCCTCCTTGGTCACACTTCCTCTGAGGCAGATCTGTTTGTTCTTTTGGGATGAGTGGAATAGTCAGTACTCCTTGTGGGGTAAGGAGGGTATACATCTTATTGAAGCAGGGAAGAGAGATGCAATGGAGGACAGTAACATGAGACTGGTTACACCCTGGGGAAGGGGATCAGATTGATCCAATAGGCAAGTGTAGTGAGATTAATAAGAGATAAAATCTTTCCTATTGGAGTGGAATAGAAAAAAAGAAAAACTAGGTTGGAATTGACATACTAATGTGAAAAAATCCTATCACCTTAGTCAAATGATCAAAGCTACTATCTATAATGATTCAAATCTAGATCATTCATACACTATCAAAGAAAATGCAAGGAAAAGAATAGAGTATTGTTTTTTTAGTATCCCTGCCAAACACTCAAACATACAATTTGAATTTGAAACCCTGAGTAAACATTAGATACACTCATATGGAGAGAAATTTTCAGAAGAGCTGTCTTATAAATCTTCAAAAATGTCAAGGTCATGGAAGATAAGGAGGGTCTGAGTGATCCAGATTGGAGAAGTGAAGACAAAGATTTATCAAATGAAAATAAAATGTAATGGGAATCAGTCCTTTCATGTTCCAGAGGATATTATTGAAACAGGTGGCCAAAGTGAATGGGTCTCTGAACTGGACAGAATCATTAATATGATTACCATCTAATAATTTATGTTGATTTCCTATTTTTGGAGTTTATATGGTAGTTCTGCAGAAGAGTTTCTCTGTTTTTAGCACTTTATGCTAAAATGTGTAAGACATCATGGGAAACGTATTTCCAAATGATTAATTAAATGAATCCTTTTCCTTGTAATTTCTTTGCATCAGAAATTACTTGTGATTATTTAAGTGTAAAATTCAGTGCTATTAATTAAACTATTTTTATTAAATTTTTTTGTGAAAGTTTGCAAATCATACTGGTTTTCCATTAGTTTATCCATGTTTTGTTTTCTAACAAATCATTCCTAATTAATGTTATATTCATTACAATTGGTAGCTGTTATGTGTCATCGAGTCAGAACCAACACATGGCTGACCCTCCAGTGGATTTTCAGAGCCAGGTAATCACACGTGAGGAGACTGCTCATCCTTCTGCCTCAATCACAATTTATTAATATTATCAATTACAATGTCTGTTCCAGTCCTTATTGCATATTGCCTTCGCCTTCACCCCACTAGTCTATTCACTAACTTCTATTCCCTTCTCATCCCTAATAACCATCTAATAAGGATACTGTGTATAAACCTTGCCTTGACTCACACAGTCATTTCAGTTGAGACGGAATTGACTCATTGTTGATCCTCCAGGGTTCTTTCGGAAGCTGTAAATAAGTGTAGGAGATTGCCTGTCTTTCTCCAGTGGAACTTCTGGAGGATTCCAACTTCTGAGTTGCCACCTAAACACTAAGCCACTGTTGTTGTTGTTAAGTGCCAGCAAGTTGACTAAGACTCAAAGTGACCTTCTCAACAGTGGATCTGAACCTTCCGCTATCCTGTGCCATCCTCCTCATCTCTGACACACCCAAGCCCATTGTTACAGTCACTGTTTCAATCCTTCTTGGATTGGCTTATCCTCTCCTTTGCAGACCCTCCACCTTTCCAAGGGACTGTCCCCTCCTAATTACATGCCCACACACAGTATGTTGGATGAAGTTTCCCTATCCTTGCCTCCAAGGAGAACTCTGGCTGCACCTTTTCCAAGATATGCTTGCTTGTCTTTTGGCATTCTAGGGGATATTCAGCATCCCTCTCCAACACCACAACTCAAAGGCATTGATTCTTCTTTTGTCCTCTTTATTCATTGCCTAACTTTTAGTTGTATAACAAGTGATTGAAAAAAGTGATATCATGACTTGAATTAGGTGCACCTTAGTCTCCAAACTGACATCTTTGCTCTTCAGCATTTTGGAGAGGTCCCTGCCAGCAGCCTTTCCCAGTGCAATATATCTTTTTATTTCCTGGCTGCTGGTGTCAAGGGTGTTGACCACTAGGCTGCTAGATTGCCCTAAACCTTTCTTTACCATTCTTCCTTTGATGGAAATGAGTTGTTTCCAACTCTTTGCCATTATAAATAATGTGATAATAACATGAGTGTGCATATATCAATTGATGACCGAGCTCTTATTTCTTTGTGATATATACCTAGTAGTAGGATTGCTGAATCAAATGATATTTTTTACTCCCAACTTTTTAAGAAAGTACCAAACTGCCTTCTATAGTGATCTACCATATTACTTCCCTATCAGCAGTTTATGAAAATTCCAGTCTCTCTCTCTATCCTCACCAGCATTTCTTGTTTGCTGTCTCAGTGAGCTTTGCTGCTATTATTGTGATGATATTTTTATTTATATCTCTGTAGTAGATAATGATTGAGCCCTGGTGGCTTCGTGGTAAGGAGTTGCACTACTAACCCCAAAGGCACGTGGTTCGAAGCCACCCGAGGCTCCACTGGAGAAAGATGGGCAATCTCCTGCCATGTGATTTATTGACTCTGAAAACCCAGTGGAGGATCAGCTATGGGTCGCTTCTGACTTGATGATACTCAAATACAACAATAGTTAATGATCTTGAATATTTCTTCATGTAATTGTTGGTCATCTGACTGTTTTCTTTGATGAAGTGTCTTTTCATGCCCTATTTCTATTTTATAATTGGATTATTCGGTTTTCATTGTTGAAGTATTGCAGTGTTCTTTAAGTAGGAGTCTTTTGCCAGCTATGTCAGTGCCAAATAATTTCCCCAATCTGTAGGTTCTCTTTTTACCAATTTGTAGGTTCTGAAGCAATCTTTTTATGCATATGAGAATTTAAGTTTTAGCATATCTCAATTATCTCTGTTATTCTCTGCTGTTTGTCAACTCAACTCAATGCTACAGAGTCAGCACTCCCTCATAGCAGTCCCTCCAGAGGATTTTCAGAGGAAATAAATTGTTGGAGGAGATTGTCCATCTTTCTCCCCTGGAGCTGCCTGTGAATTCGAACTGTCGGAGAGCCACCATTTTGGATTAAAAGTGAAATTCTCTATGAACTCCACCTTCAGAACTCCCTACCATATTGGATAAGAGTGGTAAGAAACATATGTGTTTAATCCTGTTAGCAAGGGGAATTATTTAAATCTAATTATGTTGAGGAATTTCCCTTCTATTGCCCTTATGTTAAGTATTTTTATCAAGAAAGAGTGCTAAATTTTATCAAATGCCTTTTCTGTCTGCATTGACTGATAAGATCCTGAAATTCTTTTCATTTGTTTTGTTTATGTGGTGGATTATAGTGTTTATATCTTTAATGTTAGACCATCTGTCACACCTGATATGTATCCCGTTTGGTCATGACAGATACTTTTTTTGAAATTTTGAACTCTTTTAGCTAAACTTTTGTTAAGAATTTTTTTCATCTCTGTTCACAAAGAACGTTGATCTATAATTTTCTTTTTCAGTAGTGTCTTTGCCTGGGTTGAGTATAAGGATTATGTTTGCCTCACAGAACAAGTTTGGAAGTATTCCATGTTTTTCTATTTTCTGAAATAGTTTTAGTAGCATTAGTGTCCGTTCTCTGAATATTTGGTAGAATGAATTGGTGAAGCCATCTGGGTCGGGACATACTTTGGCTGAGAGTGTTTTTATGCCCTATTCAGTCTCTTCTTTTGTAATAGATCTGTTGAAATGTCCCACCTCTTTGTTAGTCTAGGTAAGCAATGACCTTTTTTTAAAAAAAAAAAAATTGTTTATATTTTCTAGGTTTCCAAATTTGTTGGAGCAGAGACTTCTTTATTAAAAAACAAATTAAAAAGTAAAAACACCTCAATGCTGTGGAGGTGAAATCAACTTAGAGCTGACCTTCTCGTAGGATTCAGAGGCAGTAAACCAAATGGGAGAAGATTGGCCACTTTTCTACCATGAAGTAGTTTGATTCGAACTGACAGAGAGGCAAGGCCTCTGTGTTAGCAGCACAACTCTCCACAGGCTATACCTGTAGTTCTTGCTAGTGTTCTGTTGTTAGCCTTTTTTGTTTCAGTTTGTTCTGTTTTATCATTTCCCATTTAATTTCCTATTCACATTATTTGCAGCTCCTCTTTCTTGTCCTTAGATTCAGTTGGCAATGCCATCTCAACTTTACAAACTCTTTCAAAGAACTAACTTCTAGTCTTGTAGATTCCATTGTTGTGTGTTTGGTTTGGGTCCCCCCCCTCCCCCCCCGCTTCCTGTTTAATTTCTTTCTGGCTTTGTCTTTATTCTTTCCTTTCTTCTGGAGGCTGTAGACTTTCCTTTCTGTTCTATGTTCCCGGTTGTCAGATATGTTGGGTTAAGTTGTTGATTTGGATTCTTTCTTTTTGTTAAGATGTGTTCTTGTTACTATAAATTGATCTTGGAGTGTTTTTTTTCTTTTCTGTGTCTCAAATTTTTTGGTATGTTGTATTTTCTTTTTTTCCCCCTATAATTATATTTTATTAATTTTCATAAACATTTACAGAGATTTTGGGTTTCCATTCATTCATTGTTGCACTATTCTCTCTACCCTCCTC
>NW_006399787.1:13312153-13312789 GCF_000299155.1 Elephantulus edwardii
ATGTCGTCTTCGGTAAAGTGGGTATGTTGTATTTTCATTCTTATTTATTTAAAGAAATATTTTCATTTCTTCTATTACCCAGTAATGTTCAAAGAAAGCATTATTTAATTTCTATGAACTTGATTTTTGCCCCCTGATTTTCTTATTGTTGATTTCTTATTTTATAACATTGTGATATGAGGGATTTTTCTTATTATTTCCTTAATCACTGTTGTTTTTGTGTTTACTAAGACCTGTTGCATCGGAAAAAATCTGCTACCAAGGAGCTCTCTTGCTAAAGAACAAGGATGTCCATTTAAAGGCTAAGAAGTTGTGTCTGAGCCAAGCCATGGTTTCATGGCTTCATATACTGCTTAAAATTGGACAATGAACAAAAGAGTGATAGAAGAACTGATACCCTTTTCAGTCGAGCGCTGAGTGGTTTGGTCGGACATGTCTGGTGGCTCCGCTGATTACAACAGAGAACATGGTGGCCCTGAGGGAATGGACCCCGATGGTGTCATCGAGAGCAACTGGAATGAAATTGTTGATAACTTTGAGAATATGAATTTAAAAGAATCCCTTCTCCGGGGTATCTATGCTTATGGTTTCGAGAAGCCTTCAGCTATTCAGCAGAGAGCTATTATTCCCTGCATT
>NW_006399787.1:13314089-13316866 GCF_000299155.1 Elephantulus edwardii
ATTTAATAATATACTTGTGGACTAAAAGATATAAGTGCTGTATTAAATCAGCCAATTATGTTAAACTAGCATACCTGCCTTTATTGTGTTTGCCCTTATCCTGAATAGAAAGGCCTTTAAAATAGTTTTTTTTAGAACTCATTTGAATGCATTTTGTTTGATATTTATTCAATAAAGTATTTAATTAGTGTTAAGTGTGAACTGGACCCTGTTGCTAAGCCCCAGCAAGCAATCATATCCTAGGTAGGGTTGAGCCCCCAGTAAAATTGCCATATTGCACATGTCTTAATGAAATGAAGTTTGAATGTTAAATAAATTGTATATTCACTTTAAAAAAAAAGAAGAACTGATACTTTTGATTTGTGGTATTGGCAAAGAATACAGAATATCTCATGCACTGCCAAAAGAATAAACAAATCTGTTTTGAGGACGTGCAACCAAGGTGCTCCTTCGAGGCAAAGATGGTGAGATTTTATCTCACATACTTTGGGTCTATTGTCAGGAGACTCTAGCTCTTGCAAAAAGCTAGCCTTCTGGAAAAAGTGAAGGGTCAGAGAAAGAGTGGAAGGTGGCTGTGACAGTGGACTGGAGCATATCAGAGGTCCTGAGGATGTTGCAGAAAAGGGCAAGGTGCAGATCCATTGTCACTATGAGTCAGAGCTGACTCTGGCACAGGACAGCACACAGTAACGGATGTTCATGGTGCTGTTCCTTTTCACTTTAATATGCAGGTTTTAAATTCTTCTTCTAGGTTACTCTACATGTTACCAGTTCATTCCCAAGTCTAAACCAGCACTCTTTCTTTCTTTTTTTTTTATTATTCATTTCAATGAAAATTTACAGAGACTTTGGATTTCCATTCATTCTTTGCTTCATATTTCTCACCTCCCAACCCTCCCCCCTAGTACACTACCCTCTTGGAAAAGTAAAAGAAAAATTCTTTCATTGTTTTACAAACCCTCCCCCAGGTCCATTCCACCTTGTAGCCTTCGCTGTAGACTCCTGTCATGACAAAAATTCCTAATCACATATCCCTTTTAAATGGTTTTCTCCCTTATCTGTTTTAATGCAGTATGCATTATTTAACCCATCTTTCTCAGTCTCTCCCCAACCCCAAGGTCAGTCCTGTTTTACAACAGTGGCACCATGCAGTATTTGTCCTTTTGTGACTGAGATATACTTCACTCAGCATAATGTCCTCCAGGGTCACCCATTTTGAATAATATTGCATGAGTTCCTTGTTTTTCAATGCAGCTTAGTATTCCATTGTGTGAATATACCAGAGTTTCTCTATCCATTTGTTTGTTGATGGGCATTTAGGTTGTTTCCAACTCCTTGATATTGTGAACAAAGCCTCAATAAACATGGGTGTGCATTAAACCAGTACTCTTTATGTTGAAATGGCTTTGACTTCTTCTCAATGTAGAAGCTCTGTAATGACTTATTCTTACTTTTTGCATTGAAATTGCCCTGATTTACAGACTGATATCTCTGGTTTCCTAATTTGAGTGTCATATGTTTATTATACATTGTGTCTTTCTGTGTTTGGGTCAGTTTCTGAGTAATATGGTCTTACATGTTAGGGCTGGCATCCACTTCCTAAACAACATGCCTCTGGAAACTCTATGAACTTTGATAAATGTAGATAGTTAAAGAAAGGCTTCAGGCCTTTGGTTCATAGGGTCGCTATGAGTTGTGCTAAACTCAACAGCAATCAACAGCCACATGTGGTAGGGGCACACTACACATTTTTTGGTGTCAGCTAACCCCTAATGTGGGTACCACCCGGGTCTGGATTTTCCATATCTGCAAGAACAGCTGTTCAAAATGCCTGAGCTTCATGTTTATAATCCTACCTCCTTGTTTACTGCTTTCATTAAAGCTCTTTCTTCATCTGGTATTTTAACTACTTCTTTATCTGTTCCTTTTTATCCTCTGGATACTTCAGAGTTCCAGAAGTATCATCCATATCTGTTATCTTTGTTTTTTGTGTCTTATTGAAGAGGATCTGGACTCACATCTGGATATTTCAACATCTTACAAGTTTCTGGGAATTCGTTCTGAATAGCAGGAGGCCCCTCTTTCTCAGATGACTTTTTTTTTATTCTCTAATTTGTCTTCTTCTTTTCACCTAACTTCTAAAACAATATTTTTTAACTGAAAAATTAACTAAACATCAGAAGGGAAATACAATGGATAATAAGGGGATGATCACATATTATAATTGACTAATGATATTCATTCTAATTCATACTATAAAATAAAGCACTTATGCATGATTGAATAAAAAGCCAGTATGATCTAGAAGCTTTCACTTGGATCATGATTTTTAAAAAATAGACAAGGAGATCATTTATATAGGCAAAAGAAGATAAAAATTGTTTAAAGTAAACAAAAATTGGAAGAGCTTGCTACTAAATCATACTATTTAGCTGTGAAGAGAAACAAAGACCTAATGCATAATATTATGCTGAAGGAAATAACAAATGTCATATAATCCCACTTCTGTAAATAAGCAAACATAAAAACAACTCTGAGAGATCATCTCACCCCAGTCAGAATAGCAAAATTTAACATATCAGTGAGCAACAAATGCTGGTGAGGTTGTGGAGAAACTGGAACCCTTATTCACTGTTGGTAGGAGTGTAAAATGGTGCAACCCCTGTGGAAGGTGGTATGGCGCTTTCTCAAAAATTTGCAAATAGAGATACCATTTGACCCAGCAATTCCAGTAACCCAAAGAGACCATTAACTGCCACCCAAGCAGATATATGCAC
>NW_006399787.1:13318296-13319308 GCF_000299155.1 Elephantulus edwardii
TTCATTCATTGTTGTAGATTTGTCCCCTCCCAAGGCTCCCCCCCACCAGACATTACCCTCTTGGAAAAGTAAAAGAAAAGATTCTTTCATTATTAAATTGTTTTTTAAAGTGTAAAAGTGAATATAGCGTGTGACCAAGAATAGGCCATTGTTATGGCTTTGGTATAGTTAACATAGATTTCAAGACAAAAAGCCTAACTGGAAATAAGAGTTGCTTCATAATGATAATAAGGACAATTCACCAGGATGAAAAAAATCTGTATTTGATTGTACCTAATAATTATTGCTTAAAAGATAGAAAAAGTTACCAAAAGTATAAAAAGAAACTGGAAGATCCATCATAATGAGATATTTGTACCATATATTTCTCAGTAATTAATAGGACAAACAGCCAAAAATCATTAGTGATATGAAAGATTTAAACAGCACAATGAGTTACCTTGATTTAATAGCAATTAATGACACTTCATCCAATGACCGCAGAATGTGCAGTATTTTTTTAAATGTTTTTTTAGAATGTGCAATATTTTTAATACTAAGTAATATTTATTCAAAACAACATTGAGATAGCATCTCACTCCAGAAAGAACAGCAAAATTTTATAGAGCAGCAAACAACAAATGCTGATGAGGCTGTTGTGGAGAAACTGGAACCCTTATTCACTGTTGGTGGGAGTGTAAAATGGTGCTACCACTGTGGAAGGAGGTATGGTGTTTTCTCAGAAAGTTGCAAATAGAAATGCCATTTGACCCAGCAATTCCATTACTGAGAATATACTCTAAAGAAACCATAACTGCCAACCAAGCAGATATATGAACACCCATGTTTATTGTGGCTTCATTTGTAATAGCAAAGAGCTGGAAACAACTCAAGTGCCCATCAACAAACGAATAGATAGAGAAACTGTGGTATATTCACACAATGGAATCCTATGCTGCATTAAAAAAACAAGGAACTCATGAATTATTATACAAAATGGATGACCCTGGAGGACGTTGTGCTGAGTGAAGTA
>NW_006399787.1:13321007-13323073 GCF_000299155.1 Elephantulus edwardii
AAATTCTTCTGTGTCAGCCAATTCCTTCTGATACAGTGACTCTGTGTATTCCTTCCATCTTGTCTTGATACTTTCTGGATCATTTAATATACTGCCCAAAGTATCCTTAAGTATTGCCACCCATGATTTGAATTTGTTTTTCAGCTCCTTCAGCTTAAGAAACACTGAGCAAGTTCAGCCCTTTTGATTTTCTGACTCCAGCTCTCTGCACTTTTCATATGAATGGGTATTCTTTTCATTACAGAATTCCAGAGTGAAGGCTGCATAGTGGAGTGGACTTGGGGGGAGGGATTTCATAACAGTGAAAGAGTTTTTTTTCTTTTCAAGGACAAAAGTGAATGGGGGGGAGGGAGGAAAGGGAGAAAAGTTCAACATTGAATGACTGGAAACCCTAAGTCTCTGTAAACTATCATTTAAATAAAAAAAAGTGGAAAAAAAAGAAAAAGGAACCCAGGTTCTTTATAAACTTTCATTAAAATTTCAATTAAAAAAGACTAATATTTGCAAAACATGAACTATACAGGGCTATAGAGCAAGTCAATTATTGGCAAATTTCAAATGGTCAAAACTAGAGTATATATATTGTGATCACAATGAAATTATGCCAGAAGTTAAAAAAAGAAAAGATAACTAGAAAATAAATTCCTTTTGTATATGCAAATTGCATTAATCAATTTTAGTTAGCCTACATAGCCATGCGATGCATCAGAGAGCTGGACAATGACTAGAGAGGATAGACGGAGAATTGATGCCTTTGAGCTGTGGTGCTGGAGAAGAGTATTGAATGTACTATGGACTGCTAAGAAAAAGAACAGGTTCATCCTCGAGAGGGTTAAACCAGGCTGCTCCTTGGAGGCAAGGATTCTCAGGCTTCGTCTGACATACTTTGGGCATGCTGTAAGGAGGGACCGGTGCTTGGAGAAAGACGTCATGCTTGGGAGGGTGGAGGGACAACGCAGGAGGGGAAGACCCTCTATGAGGTGGATTGATTCAATGACTGGGGTAATCGGATGGGTTGTATCAGAGACAGTGTGATTAGCACAGGACAGAGCAGGGTTTAGGACTCTTGTACCTACGGCCGCTATAAGTCACAAGTGACTCAACAGCACATAATAACAACAACAGCAACAACACACTCAAACAACCTCACACTCTCCTTGAGATATTCTCATTTACGTTAATGTTTCTGCTGTGGCTTTGCTCTGACTTAACTTCAGGTCTGTTGTGGGACTCTGGCCTTGTAAGGCCTGCCTTTTTTCTCTTGGTAGAACTAACCAGCATACAGAAAGTCTGGTAGAGCAACAGAATCCAACTTAAAGCCTCTGCAACATGACAAAATGTAAAGCTTCTGTTCCAATATTGTGTACATCTGCTTACAGTCCATTGGCCCCCAAAAAACACATGGTCAATTCCCAAATCAATGATGTGAGCATGTGTAATCCTTTTTACAGGTTGTTTTTAGATGCTGTCCAGCCAACTACAACTCATAGCGACCCTGTGAACAACAGATGTGAACCTTGCCCTGTGCTGTGCCATTCTCATGATTTCTGACATGCTCCAGCCCATTGTCATGGTCATTGTGTTAATCCATCTTGGTAAGAGTCCCTCTCTTTTCTCCACCTTTTCTAACATCATGCCTTTTTCCAAGCTCTGTCCTAAGTATGTGAGATGAACTTTACCTATTCTTACTCTAAGGGAAGCCCTGATTGCATTTCCTCCAAGACTGACTTGCTTTTTGTTTTGGCAGTTCATGGAACATTCAGTACTCCTCCCCAAAAAATAAAATTTAAAGGCATCAATTCTATTGACATCTTTATAAAATATCTAATTCTCAAATGCATAAGAAACAACTAAAATAGACTGTGGATTGAATCAGACACACCTAAGTCTGGAAATGGACATCTTGCTCTTTCGCACTTTGGAGAGGTCTTTGACAGCAGATTTTCCCCATGTAACATGTCTTTTTGGTTTTTTCTTCCTTTTAAAAAAGAAATGCTTCGGGGAGCTCTGGTGGCCTAGTGGTAAGGAGCTACAACTACAATCCCAGAGGTGCACGGTTTGAATCC